>NW_026873171.1:0-14037 GCF_032173495.1 Musca vetustissima | reverse complement strand
TGGCTTCAATGTAAAAATTGGCGGTATGTCAGCTGTTCCGGTATTTGTCTGTTATCTTTTTATGCAGCAGCATCATCTACCCTAATTCTCTATCATAAGTAAAATAAACACATTTTGTCCCCTCTCCATCCCAGAGGTGTTTGTGTTAGCGATAAACAAGGTTGGTGCTTTATTAGAAAAACCAGGGACCATCCAACATGGCGTGGATTTTTAAAAGAATATTTTTTCAGGGACAAAACAAGGCGTGGATTTTTAAAAATAATATTTTTTCAGGGACCAAACAAGGCGTGGATTTTTAAAAGAATAGTTTTTCAGGGACCAAACAAGGCGTGGATTTTTAAAAGAATATTTTTTCAGGGACCAAACAAGGCTTGGATTTTTAAAAGAATATTTTTTCAGGGACCAAACAAGGCGTGGATTTTTAAAAGAATATTTTTTCAGGGACCAAACAAGGCGTTGATTTTTAAAAGAATAGTTTTTCAGGGACCAAACAAGGCGTGGATTTTTAAAAGAATATTTTTTCAGGGACCAAACAAGGCGTGGATTTTTAAAAGAATATTTTTTCAGGGACCAAACAAGGCGTGGATTTTTAAAAGAATATTTTTTCAGGGACCAAACAAGGCGTGGATTTTTAAATGAATATTTTTTCAGGGACCAAACAAGGCGTGGATTTTTAAAAGAATATTTTTTCAGGGACCAAACAAGGCGTGGATTTTAAAAGAATATTTTTTCAGGGACCAAACAAGGCGTGGATTTTTAAAGAATATTTTTTCAAGGACCAAATGAGATATGGGCGTGGATTTCTAAAGAATAGTTTTTCAAGGACCAAACAAGGCTTGGATTTTTAAAGAATATTTTTTCAGGGACCAAACAAGGCGTGGAATTTTTAAAGAATATTTTTTCAAGGACCAAACAAGGCGTGGATTTTTTAAAGAATATTTTTTCAAGGACCAAACAAGGCGTGGATTTTTTAAAGAATTTTTTTTCAAGGACCTGTTGAACGTATATTCTTGCTCTGCTCTTGTGGATGAAAGGAAAGACGTGTTGTGCTCTGGCTGGCGGCTTTATTGAGAGTGACTAATTACATCTTACACACTAAACAAGAAAACGTGGATTTTTTAAAGAATATTTTTTGGTGGTGTGTAGGTTACTATAGGCCAACACAAGGCAATTTTTTAATGTATGAAGTAACGTTTTTAATTTTTTCAGGGACCAAACAAGGCGTGGATTTTTTAAAGGAATATTTTTCCTGTGACCAAACAAGGCATGGCTTTTTAAAAGAATATTTTTTCAAGGACCAAACAAGGCATGGCTTTTTAAAAGAATATTTTTTCAGGGACCTTTTAAAAGAATATTTTTTTCAAGGACCAAACAAGGCGTGGATTTATTAAAGAATATTTTTTCAAGGACCAAACAAGGCGTGGATTTATTAAAGAATATTTTTTCAAGGACCAAACAAGGCGTGGATTTATTAAAGAATATTTTTTCAAGGACCAAACAAGGCGTGGATTTATTAAAGAATATTTTTTTCAAGGACCCAAACAAGGCGTGGATTTATTAAAGGAGACTACTTTTCAAGGACCAAACAAGGCGTGGATTTATTAAAGGAGACTACTTTTCAAGGACCAAACAAGGCGTGGATTTTTTAAAGAATATTTTTTCAAGGACCAAACAAGGCGTGGATTTATTAAAGAATATTTTTTCAAGGACCAAACAAGGCGTGGATTTATTAAAGAATATTTTTTCAAGGACCAAACAAGGCGTGGATTTATTAAAGAATATTTTTTCAAGGACCAAACAAGGCGTGGATTTATTAAAGAATATTTTTTCAAGGACCAAACAAGGCGTGGATTTATTAAAGAATATTTTTTCAAGGACCAAACAAGGCGTGGATTTATTAAAGAATATTTTTTCAAGGACCAAACAAGGCGTGGATTTTTTAAAGAATATTTTTTCAAGGACCAAACAAGGCGTGGATTTTTTAAAGAATATTTTTTCAAGGACCAAATTTTTAAATTTTTTCAGGCATGGCTTTTTAAAAGAATATTTTTTCAAGGACCAAACAAGGCATGGCTTTTTAAAAGAATATTTTTTCAGGGACCAAACAAGGCGTGGATTTTTAAAAGAATATTTTTTCAAGGACCAAACAAGGCGTGGATTTTTTAAAGAATATTTTTTCAGGGACCAAACAAGGCGTGTATTTTTAAAAGAATATTTTTCAAGGACCAAACAAGCCGTGTATTTTTAAAAGAATATTTTTCAAGGACCAAACAAGCCGTGGATTTTTAAAAGAATATTTTTTCAGGAATTTAAAAAAAAATCTGTGACCAAACGAGGCATTGCCTTTTAAAAAAATATTTTTCCTGTGACCAATCAAGAATATTTTTTTCAGGAATTAAAAAAAAAAAAATTCTGTGACCAAACGAAGCATTGCCTATTAAAAAAATATTTTTCCTGTGACCAATCAAGAATATTTTTTCAGGAATTTAAAAAAAAATCTGTGGCCAAACGAGGCATTGCCTTTTAAAAAAATATTTTTCCTGTGCCCAATCAAGAATATTTTTTCAAGGGCCAAACAAGTTATGGCTTTTTAAAAGAATATTTTTTCAAGGACCAAACAAGGCATGGATTTTTAAAAGAATTTTTTTTTAAAGGACCAAACAAGGCATGGCTTTTTAAAAGAATATTTTGTAAGGACCAAACAAGACATTCATATTGGAAATTTGTTTTTCTTTTGCCAAATATTCCAACTAATCTCACCAACGGAAACCTCCAAGCCACCATTACTCAATTCACACCATCTTAAAATAAAATTTACATTTTGTTTTTGGAAATACGACACCAAACAGGAATTACGAACTGCAATTTTCGCTCATTTCACTCAGGCGCAATGAAGCATTGAAATAAAATGCTACAATGTATCATCAGCCAGGATTCGATTCGAAAGACACCAGCCAACAAACAAACAAACATGAATATCCACAGTCGGAGAGTAATAAACCATCTGTCTTTTCACACAGATGACAGCGATGAGAATGGGTAGCAAAATGTTGCAGTCTCGATATGCCCCGCCAACCCGTAAATAAAAACAATGACAACAACCACAGCAACAACAAAACAGAATTTATAATATTGAATTCCGTATGAAATAAATCATAAACAAAAGTGCTCCATTAAAAAAAGACAGACAGATATGCAGAACGATCAGTGAGAGAGACGCAGGCAGCAGTGCCAAAAAATACAATATATGACTGCCAGTTTTGTAAAGTTACCTCTATAATGTCAAATTTCTATCTACCGGGAAACAGACACACTCTCGCACACACTGAAGTTTGCAAAAATATATTACCCAGAAGATACCGGCAGAGGCACACACACTCGCAAACATTTGTAAATTGTTTGGCAAGAGGTCCAAAGGGAGTTAGGATTGTAACAATGTTGCCAGTATTGCTGGCACGGTTACGGGGTGACAGTCATGATATATGAGAACAGATTAACGTGTTCAACAAACTCCTTCTATATCGGTGTATGTGTGTGTGTGTGCGTATGCAGGTATATGCCATACGAATACTGTCGTACATCGCACTGTTGTTCTTGTTGTTGTTTTTTCTGTATTTAATATATCAAAAGAACAGCCATTGCTAGCTACTGTCAGTGTTCTTTCATACAAATAAACATTTGATTGGATTGTGGTTCAGTAGTGGGATGTAAATGGCACCAGGATACTAGTGGTATATAAAATGTCTTATAACTCGGGTGGCAGCAATGAATGACAAATATAGAAAATCCTGTGCAAATATAGATGTTCCTTATAATGGGGTCTTATTGTCACTAGAAGCCAGAACACCATTGTATAGGGACTATACGATTGTAAATAATCCGAAATTGGTTATTTTCTATGTAAGTAAATTAACCATTGAAGAAAAGACTCTCATTTTTTTCAAAATTCTGAAATGGGATAAATCTTTTTATACGACTATATCAAAATGTTATCACATTTTCTACAACAATGGTTTTGACAACCCACAAATCCAGACTGTATAATAACAGCAGGTGGCAATGCGACTAAACTCTTAATAATTACAAAATGTTGGGCGGGACATTTATATTGGGTGATCATTAAAAATATTGACTTATATCGAACATTTTCTGTTACCATGGTTCCTAACCATAATATCAACACATTTTGAATTGTCTATGCATTAAATGTTAAACGATGCTAAGGCATATAAAATACCAAAAAAGGAGCGGGATTGGAACGTGGACCTATATCGAAAATATTCTGCAAAGGCAGTCTTCATTCCCATGAATTCGGAATGATAACATTACAGCCACTTCAATCGGAAAATTGAAAATATCGAAAATGGATTGGTACCTTTTTCTGCAAAGACGTAGCCTACCTTCCAAGAACTTTGAATACAACATTATAGTCCCTTCTTCAAAAAAACTTTAAAATGTTGAAAGTATGGCGCGGCCTTTATATGTTCTTAAAAATATGTTTATCGCCCTCAAGCACACTCGCAATTTCACATAACAATCACTATTGTTGGGTGAGATCTGTATGGGGCGAGATCTGTATTTTGGGCTATGCCAAAACATAGAGTTTTATAGAAAAACCAGTAAGGAAAGTAGTAAAGTCGGACGGGGCCGACTATATGATACCCTTCACCACTATGGGTATATTAAGCAGGACTATTAACATAAAATTGGATGAAAAAAAATATGTGATATTTATCTAAATGCGAATCTACCTAGATCTATCCATAAAATATGTCAATCGACTTCAAACAAGTATAAATAGGTCATCCGTTGGGCTATGTCGGTACTTCTAGAAAACGCAACTACGTAATTCTATGCTCAATTTTGTACGTTGTGCAAAATTTGATGTCAATCTGACTACCATGAGGAGTTTGATACCAAATTTACTTGAAATCGGGCGAAAATATATATGGAAGCTCTATCCAAATATTAAGCGATTTCAAACAAACATGTCACAGGTTAGGTTATAGTAATTTCAGAACGTTTTGTTCATATCAGCCTATTGGTTCCTTGGTGCGTCAATTACTTAAAATCAATCTATAATAACAGTGAGCTATATCTATATCTGGACCGATTTTCACGAAACAAGGCAGATATCACTCTAGGCTCAATTCAGTACGTTATGCCAAATTTCGTGCAAATGGAAAGATATATAGCGACTTTGGTGCACCATTTACATGAAATCGGACGAAACTATATATGGAAGCTATATCTAAATCTGGACCGATTTTCTCGAAACTTGGCAGACATCACTCTAGGCTTAATTCAGTGCGTTATGCCAAATATCGTGCAATTCAAAAGATATATAGGGACTTTGGGGCACCATTTACATGAAATCGGACGAAACTATATATGGGAGCTATATCTAAATCTGGACCGATTTTCTCGAAACTTGGCAGACATCACTCTTGGCTTAATTCAGTACGTTATGCCAAATTTCGTGCAAATCGAAAGATATATTGGGACTTTGGGGCACCATTTACATGAAATCGGACGAAACTATATATGGGAGCTATATCTAAATCTCGAGCGATTTTCATGAAATTTTGCAGACATAATTCTAGACCTAAATGATTAGGCTGTACCAAATTTCGTGCAAATCGAAAGATATATATATATATATATATATATATATGGGAGCTATATCTAAATCTGAACCGATTTTTCCCAATTTCAATAGGGTTCGTCCTTGGCCCGAATAAGTGACCTATGCCAAATTTCATCCAATTCGGATCATAAATGGGACCTGTACTTTGTTTACAATTTAACATGCACAGACAGACAGACGGACGGACATCCATAAATCGACTTAGAAAGTGATTCTATTCATATTTACAAAAGGAACCATGTGTCTATCTCGTTTCCTTTTGCCTGTTACAAACATATGCACAAAGAAATAAAACCCTGTACCACAGTCTGGTAAAGGGTACAAATATATGGTTATCCTACAACTGTAAAAAGACACGATTTCGCTTCTCTCCAGAGTAGCATCGCAATATTTAAGATAGAGAATATTCCTGGCCTCCTATAATGGTACCTCCCAAATTTCGGTATTTTAAAGAGTGTAAGTTAATTTTCATCACATTAGCTGTTGCAATCCTATTTTTAATGTTTTGTTCAGATTTTAATGTTTTGATTTAAATGTTTTGTTCAGATTTTTAAAACACAATGCCCAGCTTTTGTGAATTTGAACCTGGCAACCGTAACTTCAGCCCAGCTAAGACCAGCCAAAAATAGTCGGTCCGAATGCTCTATATAATATTATTATTAAACCCTCCACCATAGTGCGGAGTGTATATTATAGGTCTATGTTTATAAAGGCAGCGCCCTGTTATCAGTTTTCTTGAAGGTTTTAGCGGCATTTTCTCATCGAAGCGGCTATAATTTGGTATTTAGGGATATTAGAGGGTAAAACTACTTTTTTCAGAAAATTTTCAATATTTTAATATTAGCAAAATTTTTGGAATTTTTAGGTTTTTAACAGTATTTTCCCAAATAGGTTCCTTTGTTGGCATACCATCCATATAAAGGTCAATAAACCATTTTCTTTTTAGATAGTTTTCGATATCATTGGACGTGAGCCATCCCATTTTCGGTATTATTAAGATTTAACCGAATTTTCTCATAAAAGTTGCTATAATTTGGCATACCGGATTCCGAGTTAATAAAAAACGACATTCTAACATTTTTGGTAATGTTTTAAAAAACCCCCAATACATACGTCCTGTTTAATTTTTGGTATGTCAAAACTCCAACCCAGTTGTCCGATCTCAGAAGCTGAACAACCTGCTACCACATAATGCAATAACAAAGCCGATCGAGTTAAGGGATTTTGAATGAGCACCACCTGGGGAGAATATAAAAAGATCGTCCCAGCCGAGCATAACGTGTATTTGTTTTTTTGCTAATACATCTTTGACCTGATATTAATTTTGTATATCAGAGTCCTTGAGGCCCGCCATACTTTACAGATTTCCCATTTCCGATCATATACTCTTGATACTCATATAATTCAAAAAATATATAAATGTATTTATGAGTTCACTTTACATTTGTATTTGCTACTGATGTTGTTTTTATTGTTTTTGGCTCTGCTGTCATATGAGAGTAATTCATGTGTGTATATCGGTGTGTTAGTGTGCGGTTTATATGACTTATAGATATTGTTTTACATAATGTATGTATTTATTTATGTTCAAAAATAAAATTTATGACATTTATCCATTGTCATAAATTGTTGCAATGACAGTTCAACACAATGGTGCACAAACGGCACAAACACACACATATACATATCTTTATGAGAGTATATCAATAAAATTGTCGTGAAAAAAATATTGGGATGGGATATGAAAGATGAGAAATAATCCGGTCACCAGACAATCATAGTTAAACTATGTTAAACTTGCACAGATCCAAATATTTCAGGCGGGATCAAAATTGAATAATGCCTTTGAAAACAATTTTTTGTCATCGGAATATGTGGATAGGACCTTAAAAATACCTAAAATGATGTTCGAGAACTTTTCAATTGACCTGTTATAATAGTTTCTACTGATTTTCAATACTATACTCAAGATTTAGGCCACATTTGTGAATAGAAATTACCTTTTTTACATTATTTATTTTTTCGTCCCACCCCAATATCCACTTGTACTTGTATAAGTAATTAATGAAAGCTCTCCGAAAAAATATAACTGCAATTCGAAAAAAGTATTTTTAACAACCAATTGTATTATCACATTTGGTTTAATATATCCATGGATGACCAAGTGTCCAATAAACTCCCATACTCTCCCCCTCCAACCCAAACCAAATACCACTTTTCCTACCTCTGATGTTGACCCCCTCTTTGCTCATGAGTCCAGTCAGTTTGTCATTTCGGCATGTGAAAGGCCGTGTATGATAGTTTGGTTTGTGACAATCGAATAGACAGCAAGCAGCAGCAACGGCAGTCCGACAACATATCGAGGGAGAGCGAGACACACACACACACAGAGGACAGGATAAATGTTCGTACGGTTGGAAGGGAGAATAAAATAGACATGCACATGTGCATGTTTAACATTCAACGTACATTTGTACGTTTTTATGCTCGTCGTTGCCGTCATTGTCATAGTCGTCGTTGTCGTCGACGACGTTCTTGCTGTCGTATTGATTGCCAACATATCTCTCCTGATGTTGCATTGTCGGGGCTACAATGGGTTGGTTGGCAGGCTGGCAGGCCGTTCAGACTTTTTGGGTATTGGGTGGTCAGTTGCCGCTGCTGATATCATAAATAATAACAGCCCCAACAGAGTACCACCAATGTGGCTGCCAATCGTACCGGCCGACCAACCAACCAACCAACCGACCACCAACATCAGTTACAACAACATTTTTATTTCTGCTGCCTTCCCCTGACCAATAACAACTACAACACCGACAACACCAACAAAAGGCCTAATGATTTATGCATGTAATATATTTTGTTTATTAGTTTGTCAATTAAAATGGTCAAACAGGCAAACAATAGGCCATAATGAGGATTTTTGTTAAGTTAATTAATTTAAATGATTTATGTTTATGGCCAACGACCAGGACTCCGATTTTGTCTACTAGTCGATGTAGTTGTGCTAAATTACATTGCTGTTGCTATTATTTTATTTATCGGTATGGGTAAATAGAAATATAATGCGGTTCTCTAAAATGTGGTTTTGTGCATCGCACCGAGATTGCTGTTGCAATTGCCGTTGCAGCAGTGTATCATGCCGTTGCATTGTTGACAGCTTGAATGATTCATGCAACTTTATTATCAACATCATTATGTGGTATGGAAAATATTTCAATTAGTTTATTGTGGCAATACATTATTGATTACGAAAATGTTAACAATTTGTTTTCAACGATGACATTAGATTGGGGGAAGTTTTGATGCTTTTTAGGAGGGGAGGGAACATATAAATTGATTCAGGTGGAGCAGCGTTGTGATTAGGGAAGATTTTAAATTTTGTATCAACTAATAATTATACTACGAAGAAAACCAAAGCACAGAGAAATAGTTGATAGGTACCGACCGACCTTACAGGCTACCTGAACCTGGAAGTATCTTAAGAAAAAGGTTGAGTCTTTGGTGTACAACTTGTATTGACGTATGCCACCCACACAACTCGACTCCACTAAACCTTGACTTTTTCTGTCGGATTTTTACTTCAAAATCGAAAATTCTGCTTACTTAAGTACGCATTGAGCCAAAAATAAGCTTACGGTGAAAACAGTTTTCGATAATAAAATGGATCTCCGTTCAACTTTCGAACTGCCCATTGAGCAAAAATTCTTAATTGCGACAAGCTCATTGAGTTACTTCACACCTAATCCTTCTGTAAAATGTTTCCCTTTGTGGAGTAAACGGGCCCAATTACAATAGACGGACACGAATTAATGGTCATCAATAATACTGACCAATAAAGATGCGATATTTTCTTCAAATTGCTGCGAAATTTAATCACATTAGTCCTTCAATGGGTCAATTAAACTAACAAGTCTAAACCAATTTCCATCACTTTCAATAGGGATCGGCCTGTGACAAATTTCATTTAAATCGGCTTAAAAATGCAACTTGTACTTAATATATATATATATATAACATACAGACGGAATGACATGCATTAATCGACTCAGAAACAGATTCTATGCATATTCTCGAAAGTAACTCTGGGTCTACCTTTCATTTTGCATTTTACAAACATATGCACAAATAAATAATGTCATGCACCACAGTGTGGTGTAGGGTATAAAAAACGCAACATATTGAACATTTAGTGAAGTAGTGAACAACAGTTACTCGTCTGATATTCTATAAGAACTATTGTGCAGTCGCCTACCCTGGAATGACATCTAGACATTTCCCTAAATTTGGAAAACCAAATAAACATTGTAAGAGTCAACAAATCTCAAGTCGCCTACATGAAAGGTACATCGGTGGATACGGCCTCATATGAGGTTATGGGACATATTGAGAGGTATGTGTAAAGTTGGAATCAAATGCGTAAGAGATTCCTTGATTCGGTTTTAGTGGATTAATGATATGTTGAAAAGCAGAATTATCAGCGATAGTTCCGCAAATAAAACATATCATAAATAATCCTGGATCATAAAAGAACCTGGATTCAAAATTCATCTGCCCGGAGTTTTCACGTCGTAATACTAATTCAGAGCTATTACTGAAGAAGAAAGACCTCAAACTTACTGCAGGTAACAGGTCGCTGCAGAAACGATCGAATACCTCTTAAATCATAAAGGAAAAAAAACATAAAAACATTTTTATTTGAATTTTGATTACACCTAAGTCTGCTTTTACACGGTCTTTTTGTACACGGTTTTGATATAACACGGTTTGAAAATTAAATATTTTGAATTTTTTTACACGATTTTATTCCATTTAGGACGATTTGAAATTTTATGTACTTAAATTTTGTATGTCAAATTTAATTTTTGCGAAGTATGTTCATATCACAAAAAAGTATTTATGAAAGAAAATAGTCTGATATCGATGGTTTCAGACTTTTTTCTTTCATAAATATCGATAGTTTGCGAACACTAGCTTAAAGATTTAAGTGAATTCCCCTTTAGCGCGTACAAACAATTTTTACTGGTCAAAGCAAATGTGAATAGCATTAATTTAGGGGAATTCCCTTCTTTACACGGTTTTTTTACACGGCTTCTTCTGGAAGCAATCTACCGTGTAAAAACAGACTTAGGTGTGTATTCAAATTCCTGTAGAATCACTTTTTAAGTCGATTTATGTATGTCCGCCCGTCTGTCTGTCTATGTTATATTGTAAACAAAGTACAGGTCGCATTTATAACCCGATTTGGATGAAATTTTGCACAAGTAACTTATTTGGCCCAAGGACGACCCCCATTGAAATTGGTGAAAATCGTTTCAGATTTAGATATAGCACCCATATATATTTTCGTCCGATATAGGTACCAATGTCCCTATATGTCTTTCGATTTGCACGAAATTTGGCACAACGTACTATATTAAGTCTAGAATGATATGTGCAAAAAATCGGTTCAGATTTAGATATAGCTCCCATATATAGCTTCGCCCGATTTTAGGTAAATAGTCCACTAAAATCCCTGGAAAGAGATCCATAGCTAGGCCGATTGACACAACGTACTGATGTTATATAAATTAGTCTCTGGCAAGTTTCTCTGAAATCGGTTCAGATATAGATTTATAACAAAAACTCGTCGTCTGTTAGGATACATATGAAGAATACCCAAAGTGGTGAAGGGTTTCATATAGTCGGGCCAGTCCGACTTTACTACTATCCTTACTGGTTAAGTTTATATTATATTTACTTATATATTTATATTTATGGTGGAGGATATAACAATTCTGGCTGGCGAATTTAAAGATCTGTCCAGTTGTTTGTAGGATAAATATCGTAAATAAATAACAGTTTCCCTAAGGACTAAATCCCCCTGATAGAAAATGTTAAATTAAAGTTTTCAGGTTTATAGCCACCATATAAGGCCTCTCCATTGACGTTTAAGTTCCCTTACTGGTTTGAGTTTCCCTTATCTTAACCCTGTGTTTTCTTTGTAATATAGACACCAAGGCTTATATATCTGTGTGGAATTATTGATAACATTTACTGAATGATTCGGTGCGTGAATAACTGACAGATCCCCGTCACCGTCGATATCGTGCTTTTTAAGCATGCTTTTGTGCTGACAGATCCCCGTCACCGTCGATATTGTGCTTTTTGGAAACATTATTTCCAACTTTATTTAGTCGTTTGAAAAACAAAGAATTTGTTGTTAATGTGCATTTTTATGTTCGAATGTTCCACCCCCCCTTTTAACAAATTGTTGCTGAGCATTAATTAAACATTCTTGGTAATTGTCATTTGAAAATGCCCAACAAATGCAAGAATTTGAAACAAATTCTCATTTGTCTGTGGTGGAAAAATGTACATTAAAACACCGAAACAAACACACAACCAATATTGTACATACAACAACATTTTCGCTTATGTCTCTTTCAATAGTACGTTTGAAAGTGGTAAACCGGCAATGGCTGGCTATCTGACTGCCTGGCTATGCGGAATATTATCTACAAACAATGCATAAAATGTGTCAGCAATGAAACACAAGCGAGACATAACAACGTAATTGACGACAATTGTCAACACTTTGGCAGGGCAAGCTAAGCTATGGCAAAGCTAAACAGCAGGAGCAGTATAGCAGACATCAGTATGGTCTTAAATACTGGGAGAAACAAACAACCACACACATCAGTCTTATAATGTATGACCACCACTTGATTTAGCGAAAACCAGAAGAATGAAAAAATACACTGAAATGAACATTCAGGATTGTCAGTTAAAAATGACGGAAAAACAGCAATAGTCGTAAAATGCCCCGTCAATATCGTCGTCGTACCGCTGCAAAACAAGACACTCGCTAACTCTTTGGGCCCAAAGTACAAATGAGCAACAGCAGCAACTGCAAACATGTTGGACACTGTGGTATGACTGACATTTGACAATATGGCGACCACAAATAACTCACGTTCAATTGGTCACATGGTTGTTAATATTTTCCTCATGTTGTTGTTGTTGCAACAACAACCACAATGAAAGTTGTTTGCAATGATCATTGCAAGAGAAATATTGTTGCAACATTAATTTGAAATGACTGCCCTGACGGTTGGATATCTAGAATTGCCAAGGGAGAAGGTTTGTCTCTGTGGCCATGTTTGGAAAGATTGTTGATTAAAACCTATTTGTTAAGTGTTGAAGACAATCATCGCGGAAGAGATCACTAAATTTTTGTTCGAAGTGAGGGGGGGAATGAAAATTGGCCGGAGTGTGAGTTCTAAGAAAATCATAATTTTATAGAAGGCAAGACAAAGGTACGTCTTTACTAGAAGTTGTGGCTCAGGGTGAGTTTATAGTCTTGTCTTTACTAGAAGTTCTGGGTCCTAGTATACTGGTCCATGGGAAATTCACTAATCGCTCTTAATCTACTTAATCTTCTCTAGACGTTTTGTCCAAGGATTTTCAGCAAAAAAAAAACGTATTTATCAGAAGTTGCGGTCGTAGATCATGACCGCCTTTATTCTATTAATCTTCACTTCTAGTTTTCGGGTGATTTTTTTTTTAAACTAGTCGCCCAAAAGGTAAGGTCATCTCCTTACTATATGTTTGGACCAAGGCATTTTCAGAACGAATTGTCCTTCAAACAAAGACACGTATTCACCAGAAGTTGTGATCCTAGTATCCTGGCTCGTTTTTATACCTAATTTTCACTAGAAGTTTTCGAGCAGGGTATTTTTTATTTTTTCTTTACTAAAAGTTTAGTCCTCATATTCTGGTCCTGATTGCATTTTTAGACCTAATCGTCCACAATTTACACAAGATTTAATATTTGGTAAAAATAACATCCCGGCCACATTAACCCCCGATCACCACAGTCTCCACAAAATACTACCAATATTACAATCTATCCACAACTTGGCAACCCTACTGTCAAATATTCCCGGCACACCGTGTAAATGAATTTGCTACTAAAGAACAAAATGTAACAAATGCCAACCACAGCAATTACCGATTACTAACTTCTTTGTTTGTTCGGTTTTTTTGCAGTTGTTGTCTGTGTTGCTGTTAACATGACGATAAAAACTAAAGCAATTTCCTTAACTTACTTTCTTTAACATTGTTAATGTTGGGTTTTTGTGTGCACATTTTTAGTTCTTGGGGAAATTTCGGTTTCCCCCATTTACAATTGTTAGTCATCTATATTCTGCTTTGAAAAAAATGCAATGCAGTGGAATTTTGTTTTGTTGCTCTATGGGAGAGTAATTTGTGCAAGTCTATGGGGCACTACGAACTTACCATGAAAATTCCGTTGAAAATTTGGTAACTTTACATACTTTCTTAGCTGGCTTATTCCAGAACGGTGGTTTCATAAGCCGAGCTTAAAAAAGATATCCAAGCGCGTCGAT
>NW_026873170.1:0-14125 GCF_032173495.1 Musca vetustissima | reverse complement strand
TGTACCATTTACACTAAATTTGGACCAAACTATATAAGAGCTATATCTTAATCTACCGATTTTCTGTAAAACTTGGAGACATCACTCTAGGCGATATGCCAAATTTCGTGCAAATCGAAAGATATATAGTTTCGTCCGATTTAAGGTGAATTGTGCACCAAGTCCCTATATATCCTTCGATTTGCCCGAAATTTGGCATAACGTACTGAATTGGGCCTAGAGTGATGTCTGCCAAGTTTCATGAAAATCGGTCCTGATTTAGATATAGCTCCCATATATAGTTTCATCCGATTTTATGTAAATGGTACACCAAAGTCCTTCTATATCTTTCGATTTGCACGAAGTTTGCCATAACGTACTAAATTGCGCATAGAGTGATGTCTGCCAAGTTTCATGAATATCGGTCCAGAGTTAGATATAGCTCCCATATGTATTTTTGTCCAATTTATGGTAAATGGTGTACCAAAGTCTCTATATATATTTCGATTTGCACGAAATTTGGCATGGCATACTGAATTAGGTCTAGAATGATGTGTGTTTAGTTTCCTGAAAATCGGTTCAGATTTAGATATATATATATATTTTCGTCCGATTTTATGTATGTGGTGTACCAAAGTCCCTATATATCTTTCGATTTGCACGAAATTTGGTATAGTGTACTGGATTAGTTCCAGAATGATGTGTGTTAAGTTTCCTGAAAATCGGTTCAGATTTATATATAGCTCCCATATATAGTTTCGTCCGATTTTAAGTAAATGGTGCACCAAAGACCCAACGTTGGGCCGATTGACACAAAATTTTGCACAACGTGCATCTGTTGAATATACCCAAAGTGGTAAAGGATATCATATAGTCGTCCCGTCCGACTTTACTACTTTCCTTACTGGTTTAGTACTCATATAGGCGTGTAATTATTAAAAATAATTTTTCCAGTACCCATCAAGGCCTGGATATCTTAAATATATTTTTTTAAGGATCCAAACAAAGCTTGGCGTGAATTTCTTAAAAATATTTTTTCATGGACCTTTTTTCAAGGAACCTATCTCCCAAGTATCTTCTACAATCTTTAGTCTATTTGACCTATCCTCCTATCTTCTCTACATTTTTTTATATCAACTATCTGTATTGAAATTTAAATAAAACTTTCAATCATGCAAGTGCAAATATTCTCATTATATTCGAATTTTTTATTCTTCTTGAATTCAGACAAATAACACACTTTGTTCATTTGTAATTGCATCGTTTTCTATTTCTGCTTCGTGCTCTGTCAGTAGATACAAGTATTTACTATTTGTCAATGTGTTTCCATTTAAAAGAAAAACGAAAAGTAGAAAATGTACCAGAAAATGTACCAGAAACTTGTCATGATTATTTTTGTTCGTGTGTTTCTGTTTTGTTCTTCTATCAAATGGTCGGTAGTATTCTGTTTCGAACATGAGCCATGATGATGATGCTCTGATGATGATATCTTGCATCAACATATCTTTACTTCACTTTATTTTTTTTGTGGATATTGACATGTGTATGTGTGTGTTCATATATCTTGGTATGAGTGTGTTCATGTATAAGAACTGCTGATACGACTGCAAGTATTTCTAACAGTCTATGTTGCGTGATTTTTATAGTAAAATAAACATACATTTGATGTACACATTTTGATAGCCACAGACACACACATACACATTCCAACATTTCTTTTAACACATACAGACACATAGAAAACACTTTTCCACTTCTCATTTTATCGTTTTGTTGTTGTTAGAGAAGATTTTTTGTCAGATGTTATTTTAAAAAGTTGTAAAATGATGTAGTTGCACAGAGAAAATACCATGGCATTGTAAATTGTATTGACTCAGAGAAGAAGAAGAAGCAGAAAAAAGTTTTAAACAATAGACAAGGATTACTCTGTAGGCGAGGATGTATTAAAAACCAGTGAGCGGAGCAGTATAGTCGGACCCTACACAACATCCACGGAACTCGGATGTTTATTCCGATTCCCTTCACAGTGGGTTGAGTTGTGATGTTCGCCTATATTCGACTGGAAAACACACAAAAAATTAAGTTTTTGGTCCACTTCATCCCAAAATTTTAATCAGATCATCATCGAAAATTATAGGCGTTGTCTTTGACCATAATTGGAACTTCATGGAATATTGTAATGGGATCATCGCTATATTTCCGGCCTCTAATGAGGTAATGGGCTAATAAATAATATCTGAATACGTAAGCACCTGTAAATATTTGTGTGTAACTCCCACATCCGAGTACATACGACAATGTAATTGGAGTCATTTTGAAGGTCAACTATTCGTCTTGAATACACTATGAACTTCGCGGGTCTGTATGTTTCACGAGTAAATATATACGCCATAGAATACAAATTTTGTCATTTTTCACACAAAAGTCAGGGTCCATTTGACCCGCTAAATAATGACCGATCCTTATCAAAGCAGGCGTGCATATTCTCTGGCCCAATCCTCTTCTCCATGTACACTAGCGGATCATATTTACCCTAGCGACCACAAAAACCGACAAAAATTAAATATTTGATCCATATCAGCCTCTAAGTATTAACCGATCTTTACCAAAAACAATAGGGGTCTTCATTGGCCAAAACTCTTCCTACACGCAAAAGTTCGTGAAAATTGGCCCATAACTGTGGTCTGTATCGTGTTTACAAATTATAATGGACAGACGGACGGGCACACATGTCTAAATCGACTTTGCTAGTCGAGATAAGACGATCGGTATACTTAATGGTCTAGGACCAATATTTCGCGACGTTACAATCTCTTGGGTCTGCACAAAGCTATAATACCCTGACAACATAGTTGTGTAGGGTATAATAAATTTTCGAAAATTTATAGATTTTTGGTTTTATTAAAAAAATATTTTTTCGAGAACCAATCAAGGCGTAGATTTATTAAAAATATTTTTTCGATTTGGATTTATTAAAGATTTTTTATACCCTTCACCACACTGTGGTACAGGGTATTATGTCTTTGTGCATATGTTTCATCACTTTCTAAGTCGATTTATGCCATGTTAAATTGAAAACAAAGTACAGGTCGCATTTTTGATTCGAATTGGATGGAACTTTCCACAGCTTATTTATTTGGCCCAAGGACGAACCCTATTGAAATTGGGAAAAATCGGTTCAGATTTAGATATAGCTCCCATATATATTTTCGTCCGATTTAAGGTAAATGGGGCACCAAATTCCCTCTATATCTCTCGATTGGCATGAAATTTAGCACAGAGTACTGAATTAGGACCAGAATGATTTGTGCCAAGTTTCGAGAAAATCGGTTCGGATTTAGATATAGCTCCCATATATAGTTTCGTCCGATTTGAGGTAAATTGTGCACCAAAGTCTCTACATATCATTCGATTTGCATGAAATTTGGCACATAGTACTGAACTAGGTGCAGAATGATGTGTGTCAATTTTCGAGAAAATCGTTTGAGATTTAGATATAGCTCCCATATATAGTTTCGTCCGATTTAAGGTAAATGGTGCACCAAAGTCCTTATATATCATTCGATTTGCACGAAACTTGGCATAATGTACTGAATTAGGTCCAGAATAGTGTGTGCTTAGTTTGGTAAAATCGGTCCAGATTTAGATATAGCTCCCATATATATTTTCGTCCGATTTAAGGTAAATCGGTCTCCAAAGTCCCTATACACCGATTGGCAAAACGTACTGAAATTAATATCGGCCAAGGTTCCTTGAAATCGGTTTAGATATAGATATAGAATAGCTTCCATATATAATTTCGACCTATTTATGTTGATTGTAAACCAAATAATCAATGGGTGCTTGATTGATATTACATTTTAAACAGTGAAGCATAAACAGTGAAGTTTGCTTAAAGTCTATTTACAAAGTATGGAATATATTGCCGAATGGCATGTGTAAGGATTGATGTTAGTGGGTTTACTTTTAGATAAAGATCGCATTTTTAAGTTCGTTCAATTTTATGTCAATGTTCCTTCAAAAAGACATCTGTAAAGATACATATGTAGAATATCCCCAAAGTGGTGAAGGGTATCATATAGTCGGCCCTGTCCGACTTTACTATTTTCATTACTGGTTTAAAAATATTTTTGCGAGTAGCCATAGAGGCGCGGATTTATTAAAAATATTTTTTTTTTCGAGAAGCCATCAAGGCGTGGTGAAGCTATACAGCCGTGAATTTCTTAAAAATATTTTTCCCATTTCTTGTGTCTTCTTAAGTTATAATAAAATTTAAACTTTTTATTCTGCACAATTATACCATAAAGAAATGAACGCATTTTACATATTTTGTTCCCTCTATCAAATTGACCTTTGGGATTTTGTGTGTGTGTTTTAAAGTAAATCACTTAAAATTCCACACTTTATGCCGGGGGCATTGAGACACAATAATAGCCCTCAGTTAAAAAGTCGAATAGCAGAAAAAAACGATACGAAATCTTGAAAATGAAATATTCAGCAACATCATGGTCGGGACTTGAAACTGAAGTCATGCGTAAATTAAGAAGAAGAAGAAGCAGAAAACAGAGAATAAGCTATCAAGGGATGGATGATATTTGCCCTAAAAGTGGAAAAGCTTTTAACTTGATTACACCTATGCGTTCGAAATAACAAACAGACACACACACAAAGGAAATGCAACGAGAAAAAATGATTAAAGAAAAAACACAGCAACAACAACAAGAGCAAAACAACCGAAGCAGTGTGTCCAGAGAGTATGCAAAATACCACGCTACACATTTTGCCCTTACCTTGCGTCTGAAAAGTCAGTATTTTTTCCATTCTACTATCATTTGAATTTTTGTTAAGATTTTTCTTTTTCCACCAGAATGGAAAAGAAGAAAACACACATTTTTTTTGTGTAAGACAAATTTGGTAACATTAAATTTGCTACCTTCAGCAAAGGAATTCTCAAAAGCGTATAGCTTTATAGCCAGGAATATTTTATCAAAAAAGGGAGAATAAAAAAACTATACTCAAAAGGTTTTTTTTTTTTGTATAATGTCTGATGCGAAGATAAAATGTTGAATCCATTAAAAAATCAGAAATTAGTATGTTTGGATGTAAGGGAAATAAATAATGAAGCGGAGAAGAAAGGGTAACCGAAATGGGAATAACGCGTACAAAGGACCTAAGTGTCATAGGGGAAAATACAAAAGGAATTTTAATAAATCCACGCCTTAATGGCTACTCGAAAAAATAATTATACCCTGCACAAGTATGTTGTCAGGGTATTATAGCTTTGTGCAGCCACAAGAGTTTGTAACGCCGTGAAATATTGGGTCTAGACCCACTTTTAAGTATACCGATCTCGACTAGCTGAGTCGATCTAGACATGTGTGTCCGTCCGTCCGTCTGTCCATTATAATTTGTAAACACGATACAGGCCACAGTTATGAACCAATCTTCACGCAATTTTGCACGTAGAATGGGTTCTGGCCAATGAAGACAACTATTGTCATTGGAAAAGATCGGTTAATATTTAGGGCATCAAATGGACCAAAAACTTTATTTTTGTCGGTTTTTCTGATCGCTCCAGAGGCCGCAATTTTGACCTGCGAATTTTTGCATGGAGAAGGGTGTCGGGCCAAAGAATGCCTGTTTTGATAAAGATCGGTCAATATTTAGCGGGTCAAATGGACCTAACTGTGAAAAATGACAAAATTTGTATTCTATAGCGTATATATTTACCACTGAAGGACATAGACCCGAGAAGTTGATAGTATATCCTTAAAATTGATACCAATTATATTGTCGTATGTACTCGGATGTGGGAGTTACACTTTAATAATTACAGGTGCTTACGTATTCAGATATTATTTAGTAACCCATTACCACATTAGAGTGCGGAAATATCGTGCTTTGAAATTTTCCATGAAGTTCCTGTAATTTTTGGTGATGATCAGATTAAAATTTTAGGATGAAATGGACCGAAAACTTAATTTTTTTGTGTGTTTTCGAGTCGAATATAATCCGAACATCACAAAACAACCCACAGTGGAAGGGAATCTGGACAAGTGATTAGAAGGGCTGTACTGAATTTTCGAAAATGTAAGGAAGAGGTGAGTTGACCTATAATCGGGCAAGAGGGGGCAAATATAACGCAATATTACCGAGACTCGGAATAAACATCCGCAGAAAGTTAGAGTTCCGTGGTAGTTGTGTAGGGTATCGTATGATCGGCCCCGCCGACTATATGCTCCGCTCACTTGTTATTCCTCATTTTTATACCCTACAAAACTATGTTGTCAGTAAATATTGGTCCTAGACCCACCTTTATATACCGATCGCTGAGTCGATCTACACATGTGTGTCCGTCCGTCCATTATAATTCGTAAACACGATACAGGCCGCAGTTATGAACCAATCTTCACGAAATTTTGCATGTAGAATGTTTTGGAAAAGATCGGTTAATATTTAGGTGATGAAATGGACCAACAACTTTATTTTTGTCGGTTTTCTGGTCGCTCCAGAGGCCGCAATTATGCCCAAACAAATGGACGCTGACTTTTGTGTGAACATTACAAAATTTGTATTCTATGGCGTATATATTTGCCCCAGAAGGACCTAGACCTGAGATGTTGATAGTATGTTCAAGAGGCGTGGTTGACCTTTAAATTGATACCAATTATATGGTCGTATGTACTCAGGTGTGGGAGTTACACATAAATATTTACAGGTGCTTACGTATATATATATATATATATATATATTATTGTTTACATAGGAGCTTGAAAAAATATTTTTAATAAATCCATGCCTTAATGGCTACTCGAAACAATAATTTTTATATTTTTATACCCTTCACCACATTGTGGTACAGGGTATTATGTCTTTGTGCATATGTTTGTAACAGGCAAAAATAATCGAGATAGACCCATGGTTCCTTTTGAGAATGTGCATAGAATCACTTTCTGAGTCGATTTATGCATGTCCGTCTGTCCGTCCATGTATTTTTGTTAACAAAGTACAGGTCGCATTTATGATCCGATTTGGTTGAAATTTGGCACAGGTCACTTAATTGGCCCAAGGACGAACCCTATTGAAATTAGAGAAAATCGGTCCAAGTTTAGGCATAGAACCCATATATAGGTTCCCCCAAATTTTCGGTATTTTGAGGTTCTTGAGCGCGTTTTTTAACTGAATTCGCTGAAATTTGGTACTTTGAGTTATTATTTGGTAGCAAATCTACCTACCAAAAATTATTAATAAAGGTCCACTTTTTCGGATAACCCCCATATAAGAGTACCCCCAATTTTCGGTATTTTGGGGGTTTTGATCGCATTTTTCGACCGAATTCGCTGAAATTTGGTACTTTGAGTTCTTATTGGGTAGCATATAACGGTTCCCCAAATTTTTTGGTATTTTGGGTGTTCTGATTGTATTTTTCGACCGAATTGACTGTAATTTAGTACGTCGAATTCTTATTAGGTAGCAAATCTCTCCACTATAAATTACAAATATTGGTCAATTTTTTCTGGTTGCCTCCATATAAGGGTACGCCCCAATATTCGGTATTTTGAGGTTCTTAAACCAAATTCTTTTTATACCCTTAATCACACTGTGGTACAGAGTATTATGTCTTTGTGCATATGTTTGTAACAGGCAAAAGGAAACGACACATGGTTCATTTTGAGAATATGCATAGAATCAGTTTTTGAGTCGATTTAAGCACGAAATTTGGCACCGCGTAACAAATTAGGTCTAGAATGATGGGTGTTAAGTTTCCTGAAAATCGGTTCAGATTTATATATAGCTCCCATATATATTTTCGTCCGATTTAAGGTAAACTGTGCACAAAAGTCCCTACATATCTCTCGGTTTGCACTAAATTTGGCTCAGTGTAATAAATTAAGTATAAAATGATGTGTGTTAAGTTTCCTGAAAATCGGTTCGGATTTAGATATAGCTCCCATATATATTTTGTCCGATTTAATGTAAATGGCGCACCAAAGTCCCTTAATATCTTTCGGTTTGCACTAAATTTGGCACAGCGTAATGAATTAAGTCTAGATGTGTGTTAAGTTTCCTGAAATCGGTTCAGATTTAGATATAGCTCCCATATATAGTTTCGTCCGATTGGTCTACCAAAGTCCCTATATATTTTTCGATTTGCACGAAATTTGGTACAGCGTACTGAATAAAGTCTAGAATGACATGTGCTAAGTTTCGTGAAAATCAGTTCAGATTTAGATATAGCTTCCATATATAGTTTCGCCCGATTTTAGGTAAATGGTGCTCCAAAGTCTCTGAAAACCATTCGATTTGCACGAATTTAAGTGTAGAATGATGTGTACACCTCCTATATATATTTTCCTCCGATTTTAAGTAAATTGTGCACTAAAGATCCACAACTAGGCCGATTGACACAACGTACTGAAATTAATATGAATTAATCTCTGTCAAGTTTGCTTCATATCGGTTCAGATATAGATATATCGTAGCTTCCATATAAAATGTCGACTTATTTAATAGCGTGTGTCAATTTTGCTTTAAATCGATTTACACAAATCTGTCCCATTGTGCGCAAACGACTCTAAACTTGCCCAAATGGAATGAAATTAAGCATAGGTCCCAGAAAGGCATAAAAATCGATTATTTAAATTCGTTCAATTTCATGTCAAAATTCCTTCAAAAAGGCGACGTCTTTTCGGATACATATGTTGAAAGTGGTGAAGGCCCATATAGTCGGCTCAGTCCGACTTTACTACTTTCCTTACTGTTTTTTTTTATTTTGTATATTTTTAATAAATCCACGCCTCTATAGGTGCTTGAAAAAATATTTTTAATAAATCCACGCCTCTATAGGTGCTTGAAAAAATATTTTTAATAAATCCATCACATCTTTACCTCCTATAAAGATGTGATAGTTGATGTGTGATATCACATAGTCGTACCCTCCCCTCCTCTAGCAGAATATTATATATAACCATGTCCTAAATATCGTATAACCGTCCAGCAAGAGCATGCACTATACACCACTCATTTTACTAAATTTGAACACATATATAGTAAATGTGCAAATACCATCAACAGCTACCTAACCGAACCCTCTTGGCTCCACTACCCCCATCCCCTCTCTCCAACGTATTTAAGTAATTACCTATTGCTAATCAAACATTTAAATTAACAATAAGCAAACGTTGAAATCGACAAGCAATAATCATTAAAGCATATCGAAAATTGAATAGATACAACTGAAGGCTATTTGAGTTTGAATATTCCACTATGTGTGTGTGTAAGTGTTTGTGTGTGTGTGCGTGCGTGTATTTGCCTATGTGGGTAAATAGAGCTATAAATTTGTGTAGTCTAAACATTAGCGTTGTTTGTTTATCATTTAATTAAATTGATTAATACCAAGCAAATAGCCAGGAAAGCATGTAATTTAGTTAAATAGGTTATACGAAGGGGTCAGTAATTAAAAATAGGCAGTAATTAACAATAATATGTTTAGATCCCAGTGATGTTTGGATTCCAGGAATATGTTTTTTCGAAGACTTATATAGGGGTGGATTTATTACAAATATTTTTCGGGGAGTTACAAAGGCTTGCATTTCTTAGAGAATATTTTTTTCGAGAGCCTATAAGGCGTGGATTTCTTAAAGAATATTTTTTTCGAGAGCCTATAAGGCGTGGATTTTTTAAAGAATATTTTTTCAAGAGCTCAGCAAGGCGTGGATTTTTTAAAGAATATTTTTTCAAGAGCTCAGCAAGGCGTGGATTTTTTAAAGAATATTTTTTCAAGAGCCTATAGGGCTTGGATTTATTAAAGAATATTCTTTCAAGAGCCTATAAGGCGTGGATTTCTTAAAGAAGGATTTCTTCAAGAGCCTGTAAGGCGTGGATTTCTTAAAGAAGGATTTCTTCAAGAGCCTGTAAGGCGTGGATTTCTTAAAGAAGGATTTCTTCAAGAGCCTATAAGGCGTTGATTTCTTAAAGAATATTTTTTTCAAGGAACTACATAGGCGTGTGTTTATTAGAGAGTATTTTTTTGAGCCCCTACATAACGCGCGTATTTCTTAAAGAATATTTTTTCAAGAGCCTATAAGGCGTGGATTTCTTAAAGAATATTTTTTCAAGATCTTATATGGCGTGGATTTCTTAAAGAATATTTTTCAAGGACCTACATAGGGCGAAGATTTCTTAAAGAATATTTTTTTAAGATCTTATATGGCGTGGATTTCTCAAAGAATATTTTTCAAGAGTCTATAAGGCGTGGATTTCTTAAAGAATATTTTTTCAAGAGCCTATAAAACGTGGATTTCTTAAAGAATATTTTTTCAATAGTCTATAAGGCGTGGATTTCTTAAAGAATATTTTTTCAAGAGCCTATAAGGCGTGGATTTCTTAAAGAATAATTTTTCAGGAGCCTATAAGTCGTGGGTTTCTTAAAGAATATTTTTTCAAAGCCTATAAGGCGTGGATTTCTTAAAGAAGGATTTCTTCAAGAGCCTGTAAGGCGTGGATTTCTTAAAGAAGGATTTCTTCAAGAGAGGCGTGGATTTCTTAAAGAATATTTCTTCAAGGCCTATAAGGCGTTGATTTCTTAAAGAATATTTCTTTCAGCCTATAAGGCGTGGATTTCTTAAAGAATATTTTTTCAAGAGCCTATAAGGCGTGGATTTCTTTAAGAATATATTTTCAAGGTGTGGATTTCTTAAAAAATATTTTTTCAAGAGCCTATAAGGCGTGGATTTCTTAAAGAATATTTTTTCAAGGTGTGGATTTCTTAAAAAATATTTTTTCAAGAGCCTATAAGACGTGGATTTCTTAAAGAAGAATTTCTTCAAGAGCCTATAAGGCGTGGATTTCTTAAAGAAGAATTTCTTCAAGAGCCTATAAGACGTGGATTTCTTAAAGAAGAAATTCTTCAAGAGCCTATAAGGCATGGATTTCTTAAAGAAGAATTTCTTCAAGAGCCTGTAAGGCGTGGATTTTTTAAAGAAGGATTTCTTCAAGAGCCTGAAAGGCGTGGATTTCTTAAAGAAGGATTTTTTCAAGAGCCTATAAGACGTGGATTTCTTAAAGAAGGATTTCTTCAAGAGCCTGTAAGGCGTGGATTTCTTAAAGAAGGATTTCTTCAAGAGCCTGTAAGGCGTGGATTTCTTAAAGAAGGATTTCTTCAAGAGCCTATAAGGCGTGGATTTCTTAAAGAAGAATTTCGTCAAGAGCCTATAAGGCGTGGATTTCTTAAAGAAGAATTTCTTCAAGAGCCTATAAGGCGTGGATTTCTTAAAGAAGAATTTCTTCAAGAGCCTATAAGGCGTGGATTTCTTAAAGAAGAATTTCTTCAAGAGCCTATAAGGCGTGGATTTCTTAAAGAAGAATTTCTTCAAGAGCCTATAAGGCGTGGATTTCTTAAAGAAGGTTTTTTACGGAAATTTCAGAGGCGTGGATTTCTTAAAGAAGGATTTCTTCAAGAGCCTATAAGGCGTGGATTTCTTAAAGAAGAATTTCTTCAAGAGCCTATAAGGCGTGGATTTCTTAAAGAAGAATTTCTTCAAGAGCCTATAAGGCGTGGATTTCTTAAAGAAGAATTTCTTCAAGAGCCTGTAAGGCGTGGATTTCTTAAAGAATATTTTTTAAATACTAGGGTTTATAAAAAATTTAGACAAATATAATTTTTCCTTGATAACCCACCGATTGCATTTCTGTTAAAGTGCGAACAAATTTTTATTTCAATTTTCATTTATCATAAACAAAAGGGGTGGAGATATTTGCTTGTGTGTGTGTGTGTGTGTTTCAGTGCTCTCGTTTTCCATGTCATGTAATTTTAATAGAAGTTGTCATGTTGCGTGTTAAAAACAATTGTAAAAAATCAATTTTAACTTTAGGCATTTAAAATGTTTCAACAAATCGCTAAGTGATACAATTCGAATCAATTCGTGTTTCTTTCCATCAGAGAAAGAAAAAAAAAACAAAAACAATCAAATTATAATGTCAAAAGCAACAACAACAACTACCACTTGACAGAGAGAAGTCTTGATAGACAATGAAGGAAATTGAAATAATTGGGGAAGGCACTTGTGTTAGGAGGAGGGTGGGAAGGGAAAATGTTTATTTTTTAATGAAAATCCATTACAGAAATTTTAATTTATTATTTATACTGATTTCAATATTGTTGTTTTTTTTTCCTCAAAAAATATTTAAAATATTCCTTTTATCTTTTTATTTTCTTAGCTGTACTTTTAATTTTTTTTTATTCATTGTGTTTGTGTGGAAATTTTCCCAAGACGTTGTAGCCTCCAAGCGTAGTAGAAGGTATTAAATTGTAAATGTTTTTGAATGAATTTTACGCCTGACATAGATCCGAAATTTGGATTTAATTAATTTTAACAAGCAGTATTTGTTGGCCAATAAACGAATCTTGAGGGAAAATGTAGATCAAGAATATACACAGGTCATGACAGACAAGTAGCCTCTGAGCCATGGCAGTTAATGGCTGTATGCTGCTTATGGCAATTTAAATTATTTAAAAAACCAGTAAGGAAAGTTTTAAAGACGGACGAGCCGACTATATGATACCCTTCACAATTATGGGTGTATTAAAAAGATGCATCCTAACAGAAGGACCATTAACATGAAATTTGATGAACTAAAATATGTGACCTTTATCTAAATTTGAATTCCTAATGGACATATTTTGGGTCCTACTTAAAATCGGACGAAACTATATGGGACGGATTTCAACAAAACTTGACACACGCTTGGCTAAACTATTTTAAGTACGTCTTTGGTGCTCCATTTTTTTTAAATCGGAAGAAAATATATATGGGAGCTATATCTAAATCTGAATCGATTTTCAAGAAATTTTATACACATCATTCTAGACTCAATTCAGTACGCTATGCCAAATTTCGTGGAAATCGGAAGATATATAGGGACTTTGGTGAACCATTTACATTATATCGGTCGAAAATATATATGCAACTATATGGAAATCTGTAACGATTTTCAAGAAAATTTATACACATTATTCTAGTGTAAATTTCAGTACGCTATGCCAAATTTCATGCAACTCAGAAGATATATAGGGACTTTGGCGAACCATTTACATTAAGTCGGTCGAAAATATATATGGCAGCGATATCGAAATCTGAACCGAATTTCAAGAAAATTTAACACACATCATTCTAGTGTCAATTTCAGTACGCTATGCCAAATTTCGTGCAAATCGAAATACATATAGGGACTTTGGTACACCATTTACATTAAATCGGTCGTAAATATATATGGGAGCTATATCGAAATCTGAACCGATTTTCAAGAAAATATCGGACAGAAATATATATGGGAGCTATATCTAACCGATTTTCACGCTCACACATTCTGTACGTTATGCCAAATTTCGCGCAAAGCGAAAGATATATAGGGACTTTGGTGCACTGTTTACATAAAATCGGACGAAAATATTATACGGGAGATACATCTAAATCTGGACCGTTTTCGCGGAACTCAGCACACATCATTCTCGACTTAATTCAGTACTCTGTGCCCAATTTGATGCAAATCGAAAGATATATAGGGCCTTTGGCGCTCCATTTACATTAAATCGGACGAAATTATATATGGGAGCTATATCGAAATTTGAACCGATTTGTAGGAAACTTAACACACATCATTCTGGACCTAATTCATTACGCTGTGCCAAACTTCGTGCAAATCGAAAGATATATAGGGACTTTGGTGCACCATATACATTAAATCGGACGAAAATATATATAGGAGCTATATCTTAATCTGAACCGATTTGCATAAAACTTAACACACATCATTCTGGACCTAATTCATTACGTTGTGCCAAATTTCGTGTAAATCGAAAGATATATAGGGACTTTGGTGCACCATATACATTAAATCGGACGAAAATATATATGGGAGCTATATCGAAATCTGAACCGATTTTTCCAAATTTCAATGGGGTTCGTCCTTGGGCCAAATAAGTGACCTATGCCAAATTGCATCCAATTCGGATCATAAATGTGACCTGTACTTTGTTTACAATTTAACATAGACGGACAGACGGACGGACGGACAGACGGACGAACGGAGATGCAAAAATCGACTTAGAAAGTGATTCTATGCATATTCTCAAAGGGAACCATGT
>NW_026873169.1:0-14302 GCF_032173495.1 Musca vetustissima | reverse complement strand
ATATGTATTTGGACCTAAATGAGCAACAAATGGCATATACCATTTGTTATAATGCAGCACTGTGCGCTGTCCAAATTTTTTTCTCGTGTATATGGAACAGACTTACATCCATTTACTTAAAATCAAACGAAAATATATATGGTAGATACATCCAAATCTAAACCGATTCTAACAACTTTAATATACATCACACTAAATTCACAACTTCTAAATTTCGTGTAAATCGATATAGTGAGGCTCTTCATTGCACCATTTACATAAAATGGAACAATTTTACCAGGAAGCTTTATCAAAAACGATTTCAACAAAACTTGGCATACGTCCATCTGGACCTAACTCAGTACACAGCGCAAAATGTTTCTAGCAAGATTGGGCGAGAAAATATTGGGAGCTTCATATTAGTCTAAAAAATCAGACGAACTTATATGTGGAAGCTATATCTAAATCTGAACCGGTTTCGACGACGCTTAGCATGAATATGGATCTATTTTCATGCGCTGTAACATTCTTGCTAATCGACAAATATATGGAAGCTATATCTAATCTACAATCAACAAAACTTGCACAAAGTTAACTGGACCTAATCAGGGTCGAATGTGCAAAATGTCATCTCAATCACACAAATATTCAGGTGTTTAGTGCACCAATTAGCTAAAATCAGGAGAAAATATATATATCAGTTTTCTTTTTCTCCAATTTCAATAGGTTCCTGGGCCAAATAAGTGGGCGACAAACGGACGGACAATTTTTGCAATACAAGAAACTGATGGTAATCGCTTGTTGCCAAGTCCGGACTGTATGGCGGATGCATTTCAACCCCCAACCAAACTCCTTAGGTTTCTGGCGAGTCACTGCAGATGTGTGTCGCCTAGCGTTGTCCTGGTCAAACCGACACCTCTCCTGTTGGCCAATTCTGGCCGTTTCTGGGCAATTGTAAATGGTTTAATACAGTTTTATGGTAGATTTTTAGCTCCGGTAGATTTTACGACTGCTAAAATGCCGGTCAACTTTGCTGCGATTATCTCTCCCAGATTATCGACATTTTCAACAACGGAGCGAGCATTTTTCAACACCCTCTAACTCACAACTGAATGCACCAAATAAAAAACAGCAAAATAATTTGTTTACCCTTCCAACGAGCATAAATCTGAAATTTGCGAAACAATAATGCATTTATTTTCTGCTATGCCAGCCACATGCTAAGAAATATGGATAATTATTCTTTATGGATAATGGATAATTATTCTTTTAGGCATGTGGCTGGCCCAGGTCAGTGGTCATTTCAAAGGTCTAGGTATCCAAGTGTTTCAGTGCCGACATTTTTAAAAGGTTCCTCGATATCCAATATGGTATACCACCTCGTGCATATATGCCTTCCCTTTGAGTGCACTAAAACCGTTGCCTTTTGTAGTTGAGAAGGTCTGGTGTATTGGGACGATATCTTCATATGTCTTCATGGCTCTTTCTATGACTCAAACTCTAGCATTAGACTTTGGAAATTCCCGACTTTTTTCATTCTCGGGAAATCGGGAATTCAAAATGTTCATTCTAGATGCAAAAGAACCCTTCTGTAGGACATTCAGAATAATTTTTTCATGGCGTTCGCCCTACCTGAAACAGTTTCTACAATGTGGGTTTCAAAACATAATTCCAGCAGTTTTTCTTCAATCATTTTTAGAATATTGAAAATGCCTTTTATATAAATCAGTTTTAAAATGAGTATCTTCCTCTTATACACAAATTAAAATAGTGTCCCCTTGTAGTTGTTGTATTATCGGTGGTAATTAATACGACGAATGGATCAATTCTGCTTATGCTTTTAGTATTGAAATTTTTAATTCTGTACTTATATTTATTTAGAAATGTTAAATAGTATCGGGAAATCCCGGAATATCAAAAAATCGGGAAATCCCGGTAATGTGCGGCACTGGAATTCCCGATCCCAAACCCCAATAGCCCCCCTTGAAACTGCAACTATCTCCATTAATGGGGTCCCTCCGCCGTTTGAAGCAGGTTATCCATGCTCGTATTATTGACCGCATCCTTCGCCCCCTTAGTGTTCCCGGCGCTGTTTTCGCCGTAACTCACGAAATTTAAAAATGAAGATTCCGATCTCGTAATTTAATTGTTCATAGTATCCAATAAATTCTTGTCATTGTCATCATTCGAATGGCTTATCATATGTCCCGCAGTTTGAAAAGTTTCAGATCATTATACACTACATAATCTACACGCATACAATATATATATATATATATATATCGTAGTACTGATTACCACAAACTGTTCCATTGTTCACATAAAATGGATATATGCAGACATATTTCATTATCAGAAACAAAACAACATAGAAAATAAAATGAAATATGCTAAAATCAACAAAATTAGGACAACAAAAATTAAAAATTGTTTCCAACTCCATTGAAATCAGATGATGTTAGTTTCGTTGTTCATTATAGGATGAACAATGAATATAGCAAGTCATATTTCATATGAGCTTAGCATGTGTTGTCATAATGTGGTGAAAATTTAAACCTAATGGTTATAACACAAAATGTTTTAACAATAAAATTGTATTGTTAATAATATGGACATGTTGCTTTTTCATGGTTTAGATGAAATAATAATGACTTGTTTTATTTTGCTCATAAATCACTCTAATAAGCCATCGCCACCGCCACAAAAAAAATAATTAAAAACATATTGGGAAGTATAATTTATATGTTTGTGATAAAAAAAATAAATAAAATATAAATTGCTTAATGCAGGAACATAAAATTTAAGTTAATAGCAATTGAACAATAATATTATCTATTTTCTCTTTCCTTATTTGGGATTTTGCCTGTAATTTTCTTTAAATCCCCGCCATTAAATAAGTATTCTCAAAGGTCACAACAATCATCTCGTCAAAACAAACGGATTTGTGGTAATCCAAAGTCAGCTACCACTCTCTACTTGACAATACACTTTAGCCACAAAGATTTCATTAAAGTTTTTCCTCATCTAAGGCGCTTCTCACAACAGTTGTGTGTGTGTGGGGTATTTATTCTGACTTGTATAGCAACAAGTTAATTGCAACAATAAGAGAATTAATTTTCATAGCTAGTCATTTTGTAAGTTTTCCAATTATAACTGTACAACTTTTTTGCAATAATTAAGACAACGAGCGCTGAAGTGCCTCATTAAATAATGTTTTGCGTAAGATACTTATGTATGTAACCTTCCTTTAATAGTTACCTACATTTTGAGATGGCTTGCGAACAATGATGGAAGTGCGTGATTTTGAAAATATTTATATACTATTTTTGCTAATTTAATAGACTATTAATAATATGCTGTTTAATAGATATATCTAAATCTGAACCGATTTCAACCAATCTTAACACATATTATTCATGACTCAATGGCATTGGGTATGCAAACGTTCGTATAAATCGGACAAAGATAGGCTCTTCGGTACACCATTTACATCAAATCGGATGAAAATATATATGGGAGTTATATTTAAATCCGAGATTGGTGTACCATTCACATAAAATCGAGAGCTATGGGGGCTATATCTAAAACTGAACTTATTTCAATACATCTTCGCATACATCAACCTGGACCTAATTCTCGTATCATTTGGCCTGACTTTGGGTCTTTGGAAATCTTTAAAGAAAATAGGACTAAAAGATATATGGGAGCTATTTCAAAATCTGAACCGATATTCTTCAATTAATAGGGTTCGTCCTTGGGTCAAATAAGTGATCTGCCTATTTCGTTTCTTTTTGCCTGTTACAAACATATGCACAAAGACATAATGTGGTGAAGGGTATAAATATTGACGTTGTATAAAGTATTCAATATAGATTAGTCTTGAAAATCTTACGAGATCTTATCAAATTTCGTGAGTAACGTATCTTCGATTTGTAAATTTTTTCTGTTATGTTGGTACACTTGTCTGGCAACCATTTCGTATAGTCAATTTTTTTCTGACAGATAAAAAAAAAATTAGCCCTTTTTCATGTGATCTTCTGTATTTTACTAGTCAAATAAAATGGATCGAAGAAATTGTATTGAGTTTTGTTTAACAAATGTGGCGTTTGGCGAGTTGTCTATGAAACGGAAATGGTCGCCCTAGCACATCAGCCACAGTGAACACAATGCTTTTTGGATAAAATGCCAAAAAATGAGTTCTTGGCCAACCACCGTATTAACCGGATTTGGCGATAAAAAAGAAAAATATTAAATCAGAAGCTCTTGGTTTTACCAAAATGCTAGTTTCGGGAGTTTTTCGAGGATTGGACAAAACGCCGGCCAAAGAGGTTACTTTTGAGGGAACAATATAGGTATTGTTGAATGTTTTTGACCAGATATTAACAGGCCTTGTTCGGGCACAACTCGGATGTATTCTTTGAAATAAATTTCTTAAGTGAATGGTACACCAATCTCGGAGTTAGATATAACTCCCATATATATTTTCATTCGATTTGATGTAAATGGTGTACCGAAGAGCCTATCTTTCCCACTATCATGAAGTGTATATTTAATTTGTCTTTACATTTGCAACACTTCGAGTCTGAATAAAATTATATGTCGATGGTATGAATACAATTATATGAGAGGTGAAAACATATTTGCAGAATATTTTCAATATACGTCCCGTCGTATTTTCGGCCTACTAAGTAAGTGGCTGTAGTTTAGCATTCCATACTTCTGGGGACTAAATAGCCCTTATATAAAAGTACGGCTTATTTTCGTTAAACAGAAAAACTAATTTAAGAAATATTTTGTTTTTGAAAAAAAAACAGGCTGAATTCTAGTTCGTTGTTTTCAAATAAAAAACTATTTATAAGTGGGGAAAGTATGACATTGTCCACCAAGGGGTATGACAGGGAAGACTATAGTTTCGGACTATAGTTTCACTGATCCTCATCAGTTCCCTTAGTTTTTTGTTGGGGATATCCTTACCAGAAGCTACTACAAAAGCTTTACAAAAAACCTTTTAATAAAGCGAAGTACTTAGCTGGCCAACGAAATAAACTGTATGATAATTTCGCTGGTGCCTCACTTCGAGTTTAACAACAATAAGAAACCGAAAGTTGAACACTGTATAGAAATGGTATAATGACGCAAAACAAGAAACATGTAAGTATATTAGAACACATAGAAACAAAAAAAAAAACAAAGAAGGAAATACTAGGTTGAAGAAAAGGAAATCCATTTGGTCGGTCCGCGAAAATGTCGATAAAATCGGAGAAATGATCGAAGTCGACCGGTATGTTAGCAGTCGTAACATCGCCCAGGAGCTAAAAATCGACCATAAACCTGTTTTAAACCATTTACACAATAAAAAAGAAGCCATACCAGAAGAAGTACCATATCAAAAAATAGGATGGATCAAATTTCCATCTGCGAAGCCTTGGCCAAACGGAATGAGAATAATTTCTTATACGTACGGTGACCATGTGTGAAAACTATTGGTGGGATTATTTATTATGAGTTGCTTTCATATGGCCAAAAGCTAAGTTCTGATCTCTACTATCAACAACTGGACCGTTTGAAGATAGTAATTGACCAGAAACGAAAAGAATTGGCCAACAGGAGAGGTGCCGTGTTCCACCAGGACAACGCTAGGCCAAACACATCTACAGTGACTCGGGAGCTTGGTTGAGAAGGTTTAATGCATCCGCCATACAGTCCGGACTTGGCAAATGATTATCATATTTTTCTTGCTGATGATAAAAAATTGGTATTGGTATTGTGAAAGTCGACTAATAGAGTGTTTTGCAAATACAGAGAGCCATTATGAAGTTATTTTTAAAATGGCAATAAATCCTTAAACAAAACGGTGCATATTTGGACATCGGACATTCTGAAGCCTCTTAAATAAAGTTCTATAGTTCATATAAAAATAATGGATATTTTTTTCCATAAACTAATATTTTTAGTAAAAAGCTTAGGTTATGCAGAGTGTGGATCAAAGCAGATAATAGTTTCGCAGGATATTAATAATTTATTTTTTGCAAAGTCTTTACCATTTGTATGTAAGGTACCAAGATTAGTGGTCAAATATTCTCCATATTCGAATTTGATTTAGGCCTGAAAAAAATGTGTAAAGTTTGGCTTAAATCGTTAACTCTTTTCGAGAGTTATCATGCGCACTACCAGTGATGGAAAATAAAAAAATGTGAAAAGGTACCAAAAGAGTATTTTTTTTAATAAAAAAGTACTTTTTTCAAGAAAATACAAAAAAAAAACTTTTTTATTCAGTTTCATAAAGATGGATTTCCAAAATATCACTTAGTGTATCTTTCTCATGATAATATGTAATAATTCTTGCTTCTTTCGATTGCATTTGAATATGTATGCTATTGACTAATTTTAATTTCAGTACCTCTTTCTCGAAAGCCAATATATCCCAAACTAACATGAATTTCAATTCCAAAGTGCTCTTGAAATTATTAAAGTAATCACGGCGACTAGGAATGTCATCAATTTGCCTACCTCAGGAGATAGCACAGAGTATGCCAAATTGAGTATCTGACAACCATATCCAGTTGTAATTTTAATCATACCTGCACAGTTATCAGTCGAAACCCTGTTCATTTTTTCAAGAGAAATATTGCAATCACATCAATATCTTAATCTGCATACTTTTGTCGGTCAAATCCATAACAAATTCTAATCCAAAAAATATATATATAATGGTTTAATTAAGGATTGGAATGGTACTGTAATGGTCACGGGGGTACTACGGTACATTTTTGGTTAAAAAGGTACTGAAAAAAGTACTATTGTACTGAATTTTCCATCCCTGCGCACTACCCAGCCAGACTGACATTTTTCCTCTAGGCTGGTGAGTATCATATTATCCATTCTATTCAATATCTGGATAAAAATACCTAAGTCTGTGTGACATTTATTTGAGCCTAAATGCCATTATCTATGTTATAATTTCATATAAAACATGTTATGTTGGCATATAGAATTATAGATGTATGGCATTACACAGTCACAACTTAATGCTTCATTTCATAATAGCTTGTGGTCCTTGTGGACTAAAAACATTAAAATATAACATAAAAAAACATGGCAATTTAACAACAACAGCCTCAGGATAATATCTCTTAAAGCTATGTGGGTGCTTTATGTGAGATTGAAAAAAAAAACAGAAAATAAAATCAAATCATTTATTTGTATGTGATTTTAAAATATAAAAACATTAATTTCGCCAATGGCTAGGAATCATTCCAATGCCGAATACAAATAACAGACATACGGTCATAGATACAAACACACATGCATAAATACACCTAACTACGTACATATATGTGAATCAATTCCACAAATTTGTTCATACATTTGTCTGGTACTGGCATGCTTTGTTGTATATATATATATTCCAATAACAACATATCACATCCGTATTAAAACAAGACAATATAAATCACTGTTCACCAAACAGGCGCCCGTGGGCGCTTTGGGAGAGTACCAATACAATCACAGTTCTGTGTTCGAACTCAACATTATTCTCGACATCGAACATGTTGTATGCTTTGCAATGCTTTAACATAGACGATCTGTACCGAGAGAGCGAAAATTACTCTCCCAACGGATCTATGCGTGTGTCCAACACAATCATAGCAGTTTGCATATGTATTGTTGGCTAACCCTGATATAAATATATATGTAGGCATGTATGTATGTGTACGTTTATGTATTTGTGATTGTATGAAGATTTCACCTAACGTATGTTTAAAGTATTTTGACATTTGATTGATTGCAGTTGACAGAAAATTGAAAAAAATGTATGTCCTTTAAACACAATTGAAAATAAACACCCAACCCATATCCTCCTCCTCCACCAATGCAGAATCCTAATTCACATTGACAAAAATTGATTGTATTTCAACCTACTGAGGCTTTTCAATTGAGAATTTTAACATGCTTTTATATTTCATTCATTCTTTGTTTTGTCTTCTCTTTTTTATTTACAGGTATTCGGTTCGCCCAGTACACCAATATTGGAAAATCCCGAACATCAGACACGTTGGTATTTCAAATATTTTTTGGGCAAATGTAAGTAAATCAATTTGATGAAATAAAAGTTGTCAATAGATATTTAAGTGAATGTGTGTGGTGTTTTTGTGTGGGTGTATGCGTATGTGTGTAGTAAATAAATACAATTTCCAAATAAAATATCGTATTTAAAATGGATCATTGTTAGACTCATCAATGAAATTGGTATATTGTATAAAAACATAGACACATGAGTATGTGCCCACCTACATAGATATGTACGTAAGACCATTAGGATTTCAAATGACCAATATTTTGGATTTTCTTTAAAACTCGGATATCTCTAGGCTGCCACTGCCATTCATAATTAATTCGAAACATATCAAATGTTATTTTTTTAATAATATTAAAAATGATACGGATAAGAATAGATCAACCACAACAACTAAAAACGCTGGGTCGAACTTTTTATACACACCAACATATGTGATTCAAAAATTCCTAAAACGCTCAGGATTTTTATATGGCGACTATGTCATTGTAGTTCCAGACACTCAAGATGGAAACATGTGCTAGTAGTCTCAACACATCGAAAATTGGATGGGACCTTTACATGGTGGCTATTTAAAAGCACGGCAATATAAGAAAATATAACACTTTCTGCGAAGTAATACAACAGGAATCCATAATGTCAAATTTCAGTAGCTTTGTGGAAACATGCGGCTAAAATCTTCAAAATACCGAAAATTAGGGGCACTTTGTTAATATAGGGACGTGACAAAACATGGCCTACCATCAAACATCTTCTGCAAAGATGTTTTCACTCCACTCAATACTGAGTGCCAAATCACAGGTACTTCGGTGGAGAATTTCGGTTTAACCATCAAAATACCGAAAATGAGGAGACTCTTCCTGTATGTGAGCGGAACCATGCGAATGTGGTTGTATATTGATGGGGAAATTTTGCTATAACTTCAAATAACGAAAACCGAGAGAGTTATCCCCTACGGGATATGTCAAAACTTGGCCCTATATCGAAATATTTTTGCAAACTAGTAATCATCCTCCAAGAACCCGGAGAAATAACTTACCGCCACAATTTTACACCAGGAAGGAAACCTGGCCAAAGAATAAGCTTGACTGTTTTGAAGAAGATCAGTCAATATTTATATTCTGGAGCGTATATAGTTACTCCTGAAGGACATATACCCGGGAAGTTGATAGTATATCCAAGAGAATGGTTGACCCTGATATGGATACTAATTATATTCATCTATGTACTCGGATGTTGGAGTTATGTGTGGAGTCTATGTGTTATGATATTTTTTAGTAATACATTTTCGCCCCAATAGAGGGGCCCCAATAGAGAGTGAAAATGTCGCCCTTGTTGCTTTGAAATAATACATGAAGTTGCGGTTATGGTCAAGGACGATGCCTATAAATTTCGGTGATTTTGAGATGCTATTTAGGGGGTGTAATAAATCGAAAACTTTATTTTTGTTTGATTTTCTAGTCGCTTAGAGGCTATTATATGCCGAACATCACATATTTTACATGGTTAAGGGGATCTGACCAAATATTTAAAACGCCTGTTTAGATGATGATCAATCCATATTCCGAGGGTTAAATCAGGCAAAACTTGAAGTGACCAAATTTATATTTTATGGCGCAATTATTCATCTCGGAAAAGGAAAATTTGGAAAATATGCCAAGGCTAAAAAGTGGAGCTGTTGACCTTTAATGAGGCAAAAGGGAGCAAACATCGCGAAATATTACCCACTCTCAGAATATAGAAACGCAGAAAATTAAATTTTCGTGGTTGTTGTGTAGGGTTGGCCCCGTCCGATTATACTGGCCCGCACATTGGTTCTATTCTAGGTATAGAGAATTCGTCAAAGAAAAGAATTTGTAGACTTCGTAACTACTCCTACCATATTTGATATTGCGAAAATGTCTAATATAGGTCCTCAATATAGAAATTCCGCCCCATCCTGAATGTTTTCATTGTCGCTGGCACATTGTCCCGTCGTAGTTACTGTAATTTGGCATTGCGGGGTTAAAGCAAAATTCAATATAGATTCATGGTACGACAAATGATCCCACCCCATTGTAAACTACACAACCCCGCGAAATATTGCTCTTAGACTCACCTTTTAGAATACTGGTCGTCATATCTGGACTAGCTGAGGCGATCTAGACATGTGTGTCCGTCTGTCCACAGTTGCGTACCAATAGTTATGAAATTTTGCAAGTAGGTTGCGGCAAAAGAAGAATGACCGGTCAATATTTAGAGGATCAATTACTATATGTTTGTATGTTTTCGCTCTAAAGGCTACAATTACGACCCGAACATCATGAAATTTTAAACAGAGAAGGAAATGATAATCGCTCAGTATTTCGCGGGTCAAACAGACCCAGACTTTTGTGTGAAAAATGTCAAATTATACATTCTATGGCGTGTATTTTTAACCCAGAGGGACATAGATAGGGAAGTTTACGTATATTATTGGATTCTAGAATTATACATAAATATAGACAGGGAATTGTTGATATGGTTTAGTATTATCATTGCCCCACTAGAAGGTGGAAACGTCGCCATGATCGCTACGAAGTTAACTTAAAAACAATATTTCCCATTTCCAAGACATTTGAAAATATTAAGAAGTCCTTGCATTTAAGGGCTGGTAAATGAATACCAATGCTTGTTAAGGTTTGTAACTTGGCATATATATATTTGAAGATTTAAAAATGAAGAAAAATAATTTACCAAAATTTGTTGTTGTTGTTTTTTGGGTTCAAAGAGAAGTCCATATTTTCGATGGCGGGCATGATAACTCCTCACTGGAACATCGGAATCCGAAAATTCCAACGGTGTTAGAAAGAGGACATGGCTGGCTCTCGTATGAACTAGGATTATTGACTTCGCACAACAAATAACAAAATGGCGGAACTTTGAATTTTTTTTTTTTTTTTTTTTTTGAAAAATCGCCTATTTTTTACAAAAAACTAAGTTAAAAAATAAGGAAGATCTTCCTTCACCGATTGGCTTTATCCTAGTTCATACGAGAGCTACACACTCCGTGTCAAAATTTTAAACCGATTGGATTATTAGTTTTTGAGTTATCGTGCCCGCCATTCGTTTTGAGAAAAACGCGTTTAAAGTTTGAGAAGCCCTTTAGCCGTCACTTGATGCTGACACAACAAATCGGCTATATCTTCAAGAGTTCTTGAGATTTTCACTTGAAATTTTGTAGAAACATTCTAGAATTAGAGTAGATTCGAATTAAATCAAAAAAAAATTTGACACCGAGAATGGGGGGGTCTCCTTAAGGTATATGGTGTCATTTCCATTGTTACTTATATAATTGTGAAGAATATTTTTGTCTAATAGGTTCACCCTCAATCGAGACGCTGAAGGGGTATTTTTGGTCCCCTTTTCAAGAGATGATTGAAAATTCATTTAAAAGGGGTTATAGCAGGTCAGAATATTCTACCAAAATTTTCGCCATAAAATGTATATTTAAATTCCGTTATTTGTATATGAAGTATAGGACTATATTTCAGGGACCGTAACGGTTATAACTTATATCAAATCAGGTAAAAAATAACTGTTATTATGTGACCTAAATAAAAAAATCCACTTTAATTAATTATTTTTTAACGGAAAAAATAAACGTTGATTTTTAACTGTTAAAAATGATTTTTATTTTTTCCGTCAAAAATAAAAGTCTTTTTGGGATTTTTATTTTTTCCGTCAAAAATAAAAGTCTTTTTGGGACTTTTATTTTTTCCGTCAAAAATAACGGTCTTTTTGGGACTTTTATTTTTTCCGTCAAAAATAAAAGTCTTTTTGGGACTTTTATTTTTTCCGTCAAAAATAAAAGTCTTTTTGTGATTTTTATTTTTTTCGTCAGAAAATAAAAGTCCTTTTTACGTAAATAAACATATAGAGTTTGGTACCAGTTATATAACCTTTGACCTAATAGTCAGGGAAATGATTCTTTAATTTATATTCATGATTTGGTACACTAGACTATTTTTATACCCTACACAACTATGTTGTCAGGGTATTATAGCTTTGTGCAGCCCCAAATGTTTGTAACGCCGCGAAATATTGGTCCTAGACCCACCTTTAAGTATACCGATCGTCATATCTCGACTAGCTGAGTCGATCTAGACATGTGTGTCCGTCCGTCCGTCTGTCCATTATAATTTGTAAACACGATACAGGCCGCAGTTATGGACCAATCTTCACGAAATTTTGCATGTAGGAAGGGTTCGGGCCAATGAAGACCCCTATTGTTTTTGGAAAAGATCGGTTAATATTTAGGGGATGAAATGGACCAAATACTAAATTTTTGTCGGTTTTTCTGGTCGCTCCAGAGGCCGCAATTATGGCCCAAACACCGCGAATTTTTGCATGAAGAAAGGGATCGGGCCAGAGAATAAGCATGCATGTTTTGATAAAGATCGGTCAATATTAAGCGGGTCAAATGGACCCTGACTTTTGTGTGAAAAATGACAAAATTTGTATTCTATGGCATATATATTTACTCCTGGAGGATGTAGACCCTAGGAGTTGATAACATATCCAAGAGGAGTGGTTGACCTTTAAATTGATACCAAATATAGTGATGTATCTACTCAGATGTGGGAGTTACAGTCAAATATTTACAGGTGCTTACGTATTCAGATATTATTTAGTAACCCATTACCACATTAGAGGGTGAAATATCGCGCTGATGACTTTGGAATATTTCATGAAGTTCCAGTTATGGTCAAGAACAACGCCTACAATTTTCAGTGATGATCAGATTAAAATTTTGGGATGAAATGGACCGAAAACATAATTTTTGTATGTTTTCGAGTAGAGTATAATCCGAAAATCACAACACAACCCACCGTGAAGGTAATCTGGACAAGTAATTATAAGGACTAGACTGAATATTCGAAAAAAAGTAAGGAAGAGGTGTTTTTGGCCTCTAATTGGAAAAGAGGGGGCAAATATCTCGAAATATTACTCAGACTCGGAATAAACGTCCTCAGAAAGTTAGAGTTCGTGGTAGTTGTGTAGGGTATCGTATGGTCGGCCCCGTCCGACTATACTGCTCCGCTCACTGGTTTAAAAATTTATAACAAATATTTTTTACCTTTGATCTTGATTACTTATGTGTACACTTATTGTAATAAGGGCAGAAATTTATAAATTGTAATTTTATAACTGATTACAAGTTGTATAAACTTCTTTACATAAAAAGAGTTTTATTTCCTGACGGAAAAAATAAAAATCCCAAAAGGACTTTTATTTTCTGACGGAAAAAATAAAAATCCCAAAAAGACTTTTATTTTTGACGGAAAAAATAAAAGTCCCAAAAAGACTGTTATTTTTGACGGAAAAAATAAAAGTCCCAAAAAGACTTTTATTTTTGACGGAAAAAATAAAAATCGCAAAAAGACTTTTATTTTTGACGGAAAAAATAAAAATCATTTTTAACAGTTAAAAATCAACGTTTATATTTTTGTCTAATAGGTTCACCCTCAATCGAGACGCTGAAGGGGTATTTTTGGTCCCCTTTTCAAGAGATGATTGAAAATTCATTTAAAAGGGGTTATAGCAGGTCAGAATATTCTACCAAAATTTTCGCCATAAAATGTATATTTAAATTCCGTTATTTGTATATGAAGTATAGGACTTTATTTCAGGGACCGTAACGGTTATAACTTATATCAAATCAGGTAAAAAATAACTGTTATTATGTGACCTAAATAAAAAAATCCACTTTAATTAATTATTTTTTAACGGAAAAAATAAACGTTGATTTTTAACTGTTAAAAATGATTTTTATTTTTTCCGTCAAAAATAAAAGTCTTTTTGGGATTTTTATTTTTTCCGTCAAAAATAAAAGTCTTTTTGGGACTTTTATTTTTTCCGTCAAAAATAACGGTCTTTTTGGGACTTTTATTTTTTCCGTCAAAAATAAAAGTCTTTTTGGGACTTTTATTTTTTCCGTCAAAAATAAAAGTCTTTTTGTGATTTTTATTTTTTCCGTCAGAAAATAAAAGTCCTTTTTACGTAAATAAACATATAGAGTTTGGTACCAGTTATATAACCTTTGACCTAATAGTCAGGGGAATGATTCTTTAATTTATATTCATGATTTGGTACACTAGACTATTTTTTAAAAATTTGTAACAAATATTTTTTACCTTTGATCTTGATTACTTATGTGTACACTTATTGTAATAAGGACAGAAATTTGTAAATTGTAATTTTATAACTGATTACAAGTTGTATAAA
>NW_026873168.1:0-141712 GCF_032173495.1 Musca vetustissima | reverse complement strand
ACCATTAAGTATACCGATCGTCATATCTCGACTAGCTGAGTCGATCTAGACATATGTGTCCGTCCGTCCGTCTATCCGTCCATTATAATTTGTAAACACGATACAGGCCACATTTATGGACCAATCTTCACTAAATTTTGCATGTAGGAAGGGTTCTGGCCAATGAAGACCTCTATTGTTTTTGTTAAATTACAAAATTTTTAATCTATGGCGTATTTGCCCCTGAAGGACATAGACCCGAGAAGTTAATAGTATATCCAAGAGAAGTGGTTGACCTTTAAATTGATACCAATTATATGGTCGTATGTACTCAGAAGTGGGAGTTACACTTAAATATTTTCAGGTGCTTACGTACTGAGATATTATTTAGTAACCCATTACTACACTATAGGGCGAAATATAGCGATGATCGCTTTGAAATTTCCCATAAGGTTCCAGGTATGGTCAAGGACAACACCTTTAATTTTTGGTTATGATCAGATAATAATATTGGGATGAGGTGGACCGAAAACTTAATTTTGTGCGTGTGTTTTTTTTTCGATTCTACAGGCCATTTGAAAGCCGAACATCACAACATAACCCACGGTGAAGGGAATCTGGACACATAATTAGAAGGCTGTACTGAATATTAGTAATATTCTGAAAATACGTAAAATACTACGTAATTCAATGCTCAATTTGTACGTTGTGCAAAATTTTATATTAATCTAACTAACTTGAGGAGTTTGGTGCCAAATTTACTTGAAATCGGTCGAAAATATATATGGAAGTTCTATCCAAATATTAAGCGATTTCAAACAAACTTGTCACAGATAGGTTATACTAATTTCAGTACATTTTGTTCCTATCAGCCTATTGGTTCCTTGGTGCGTCAATTACTTAAAATCAATATATAATAAAAGAGAGCTATATCTAAATCTGGACCGATTTTCCCGAAACAAGGCAGACATCACTCTAAGCTCAATTCAGTACGTTATGCCAAATTTCGTGCAAATCGAAAGATATATAGCGACTTTGTTGTACCATTTACATGAAATCGGACGAAACTATATGTGGTAGCTATAAAGAAATCCGGGCCGATTTTCTCGAAACTTGTCAGACATCACCCTAGGCTCAATTTAGTACGTTATGCCAAATTTCGTGCAAATCGACAGATATATAGGGACTTTGGTGCACCATTCAGACGAAATCGGACGAAACTATATATGGGAGCTATATCTAAATCTGGACCGATTTTCTCGAAACTGGGCAGACATCATTCTAGGCTCAATTCAGTATGTTATGCCAAATTTCGTGCAAATCACAAGGTATATGTGGTGCACCATTTACATGAAATCGAACGAAACTATATATGGGAGCTATATCTAAATTTGGACCGATTTTCACAAAACTTGGCAGACATCATTCTAGACTCAATTCAGTACGTTATTTCAAATTTCGTGCAAATCGAAAGACATTAAGGGACTTTGGTGCACCATTTACATGAAATCGGATGAAACTATATATGGGAGGTATATCTAAATCTGGACCGATTTTCTCGAAGCTGAACAGACATAATTCTAGGCTCATTCCAGTACGTTATGCCAAATTTCGTGCAAATCGAAAGATATATAGGGACTTTGGGGCACCATTTACATGAAATCGGACGAAACTATATATGGGAGCTATATCTAAATCTGGACCGATTTTCACGAAACTTGGCAGACATCATTCTAGACCTAAATGATTATGCTGTACCAAATTTCGTGCAAATCGAAAGATATATAGGGGCCGTTTACATTAGATCGATTAAATATATATGGGAGCTATATCTAAATCTGAACCGATTTTTCCCAATTTCAATAGGGTTCGTCCTTGGGCCGAATAAGTGACCTATACCAAATTTCATCCAATTCGGATCATAAATGCGACCTGTACTTTGTTTACAATTTAACATGGACATAATACCCTGTACCACAGTGAAATCCATTATTTTTATATGAACTACAGGAATTTATTTAACCCTTTCAGTGTTTTTGTCGAATATATTCGACATTTAAAAATACTCTCTTTCTTTGCTGAAAGACAGACGAAACTGGCCGAGGGTTAAAATGAAAATTGCTATTATTTCTAAACTATGAGCCTATATATGATCTTAAATACAAAATTTTGGATTTTTATTCCGACAAAAGTTTTTTGACACTGAAAGGAATAACATTTTTTCGGAATGTCCGATTTGGAACAAATAAGCACCGTTTTGTTATATTATTTGTTGCCATTTTAAACGTAACTTCATAAAGCCTCTCTCATAGAAGTCCTGCTCTGTATTTGCAAAAAAAACTCTAGTCGTCGATTTATGATACTCGCATGGTGCCAAGTCCGGATTGTGTGGCAGTTGCATTAAAACTTCCCATCCAAGCTCCCGAAGTTTCTGGCGAGTCTGTCACATCAAAAGAGAGACGGACATGCATAAATCGATTCAGAAAGTGATGCTATACATATTATTAAAAGGAACAATGGGTCTATCTCGTTTCCTTTTACCTGCTATAAAAATATGGTGCCCTTCACCAGGGTATAATGTCTTCCTTGCATCTCCTTAGAGCATTTTCCACTCAGCTATAATCCTCGTAATGTGGGGTAACTTTTATTGCACATTGCATCCTTCATGCTAAAGTATCATTTCATTTGAAAAATATTTTTCAAGCGGCTGTTTCCTAGCCAAAATACTTCTAAATACTTCTCTAATCTCAATTTTCTATTATTATTCTAAACATATAATTTTTAATATTTCATAACAGGTATCAGTATCAGCACCCCAAATGGCTATGCCGGGACAAGAAGTTCAACTTAACATTAAAGCAAAGCCCAAATCATATGTTGGCCTATTGGCTGTAGATCTATGTGTACATCTTCTAAATCCGGAATATAATATCGATCGAGAACGTATATTTAGAGAATTGACATACGATTTGACATTTTCCGGTGTAGATGTAATCTATCCTGGTCAAATATCTGGACTTATAACACTGACCAATGCCAATTATAATAAATATGAGACACCCATTGGTAAGTTTTAAACAAATATATTTGCACATATACTCATTTATTTGATTGACAGATAAGTCGGATAAGCCAAGGTATATACCTGACACTCTGCCACCAGTTAATGTAGAAATACGTTCAAAATTTCCCGAAGCATGGATATTTTTGGACCTGAAGGAGTAAGAATTTCATTGTATGGAAAACACATTTATTTTAATTTTATTTTCCGGCATAGCGTAAATAAAACAACCCAATTGACCCTTAATGTACCCCATACCATAACCACATGGCTTATTACGGCATTTTCGGTAAACGATGAAAGCGGTTTTGGCATGATGTCTGAACCGATAAATTTAACCATATTCAAAACATTTTTCATATCTACCAATTTACCATATTCCATCAAAAGAGGTGAAGTTCTCAAAATTCCTGTGACTATTTTCAATTATCACAATCGCGAACTGGACAACATGGTAACTATGAATACTTCTAATGGGGAATATGATTTCGTTGATGAGGCGACAATGAAGCAATTGTCCACCATTGAAAATTCCCAACGCATAAATGTGCCAGCCAATAGTGGAAAAACTTTAAAGTTCTCGATAAAACCCAAAAAACTTGGAGTCATAAAAATCCAAATAAATGCCAGTAATAATTTATTCAAGGATGCCATTTTGCAAGATCTGTTAGTTGAACAAAGGCAAAATTGAACGCCAAAACAAGGATTTATTTATAAGTCTCAACAAAATGCAACAAATATATCGTACATCCATTGATGTCGAGGTTCCACAGAATATAGTTCCCGATACCGAATTCATACAACTTTCAGTAGGCAGTGATATTCTCTATACCGCCCTTCATAACCTTGATAATTTGGTGCAATTGCCCACCGGTTGTGCTGAACAAAATATGGTGACTTTTGCACCCAATGTTTTGGTATTGGATCATCTGAGAACCATGCGTAAATCTTCGGAAAAACGAGAATTGGTCGAACGGGCTACTTGTCACATAGAAATTGGATATCAACAAGAATTAACCTATCGTCATGTTAGCGGAGCATATAGTGTCTTTGGACCGAAGGCACACACAGAGGAAAATACATGGTTAACGGCATACATTATTCGATTCTTTATTAAAGCACAACGTTATGTCGGCATAGAAAGTTCAATAATCAATGAGGGTTTAGCATTTTTGAAGTCTAAACAATTGTCAACGGGAGAATTTCAATATACTGGCTATTTATTTCATCCAGCCCATCAGGATCGTTATGGTTTTACGGCATTTGTTCTGTTGACATTTTTGGAAAGTTCGGTAAGTTAAACCAGTGAGCGGAGCAGTATAGTCGAACGGGGCCGACTATATGATACCCTTCACCACTTTGGGTATATTTTACATATGTATCCTAACAGACGACGTGTTTTGTTATAAATCTATATCTGAACCGTTTTCTGGGAAACTTGCCAGAGACTAATTTATATAACATCAGTACGTTGTGTCAATCGGCCTAGCTATGGAACCTTTCACGAAGCTTAGCAATATCATTCTAGACTTAATTCAGTACCCTATACCAATAGTCTCGCAAATTGAAAGATATATAGGGTCTTTGGTGCACCAATTACCTTAAATCGGATGAAAATACATATGGGAGCTATATCTAAATCTGAACCGATTTACACGAAACTTGGCAGACATAATTCTCAATCTTATTCATAACTCTGTGTCAAATTTCGTTCACATCAAAAGATTTCCAGGGACTTTAGTGGACTATTCACCTAAAATCAGACGAAGCTATATATGGGAGCTATATCTAAATCTGAACCGATTTTCTCAAAACTTCTCACACATCATTCTTGACATAATTCAGTACACTATGCCAAAATTCGTGCAAATCAAAAGATTTCCAGGGACTTTAGTGGACTAATTACCTAAAATCGGGCAAATCTATATATGGGAGCTATATCTAAATCTGAACCGATTTTCACGAAACTGTGCACATATCATTCCACACTTAATTTAGTACGTTGTGCCAAATTTCGTGCAAATCGAAAGATATATAAGGACTTTGGTGCATCATTTACCTTAAATCGGACGAAGATATGGAACTATATCTAAATCTGAACCGATTTTTCCCAATTTCAATAGGGTTCATCCTTGGGCCAAACAAATAAGCTGTGCCAAATTTCATCCAATTCGGATCATAAATGTGACCTGTACTTTGTTTACAATTCAACATGGACAGGCATACAGACGGACGGACGGACATTCATAAATCGACTTAGAAAGTGATTCTATGCATATTCTCAAAAGGAACCATGGGTCTAACTCGATTATTTTTTTCCTGTTACAAACATATGTACAAAGACATAATACCCTGTACCACAGTGTGGTGAAGGGTATAAAAATGTCGGCAAACATATTTAATACACACTTCACCTTATGGCTGAGGGTATGAACATAAAGCAATATTATATGAAGGAGCCGAACATACTAAACACTAAACTTTACCTTTCTTCGGAGCTAATATCCGACCTTAGGAAAATTTTGGGGACTAATCGAGATGTGATGATCGGTACACTTAAAACTTAGTCTGAGATCAATAGATCGTTGTGTTTGTGTTTTGTTTGGGTTGTAGAATCTTATGTGAAGAATTAATATCTGTGGTATATAAAGGTACCAAAGGTTGATGATTTTTTTATACTTGGACATAGCCCTCATATAAAGGTAGCAAATCTTTTCTATGCGTACGCTGAAGGCGCTAGAAGAATTTTCCAAAAATATTAATTATATATCTGGGATAAAAATTCTCTTGGTAGACAATTTGCAGTACACTTATATGATTTTATATATCCACCATATCCAACCGATTTTAGGTATTCTAAAGCGTGAAGGATATAAAAATTTCCGCCCGCTTAAAATTTAACGGCATTCTCTCTTCGTTTTAATTACAACTTAATTTTTTTCGTAGCTATCTAGAAGAAAATATAAAGCTGTGATCGATAAAGGAGTTGAATTTTTAGGTGACAATATCAATAACATCGACGACAACTATGCCTTATCTCTTACGGCACTAGCACTACAAATGTCTAAACATGATCACACGAATGAGGTATTGACTAAACTTCAAAAAAAATCCCACTCTGAAAATGGTTTAAAATGGTGGCAATCGTCAAATCCGGAACATTCGAATAACGTTGAAATAACAGCATATGCTCTAATGGCTCTCCTAGAATCAAATCCTGTCGATAATATAAATATTATGAAGTGGATATTGGAGCAACGAAGTAAAGTTGGTGGCTTTAAAACGAGTCAGGATACGGTGGTGGCATTGCAAGCATTGATTAAATTCAATGAAAAATATACCAGTTCTGATGAAACATTATTAAAAGTGAGTTATGAGGCTTGGGATGATAAGGGGTTGAAGGTTATCGATGGCTTTCTGGGCATCGATCCAAGTAATAAACAAATTTGGCAACAAATTGAGGTAAGTTTCATAGCTATATAACTATGAAAATATTAATAATATATTGCCCATTCCATTGCAGCTTCCGACAACCACACGTTTACTCCAATTGAAAGTTGAGGGCCAAGGAAATGCTTTAGTTCAATTAGCCTATCACTATTATATGCCACTGAAAGAGGACTTGATGAGCATTGAGTCTGATAACATTGATATTTTAGCTAGAACTACAAATAACTCCAGCATTTCGAACAGAATTAAGAAATCACATGAGAAATCATTTACGATCTCCCCCATGGCAAAGATGTCCTCCGCAAGTGTCATGGAATTGGAAGTCTGTTTCAAATTTAAACCATCGGACAAATTAAAATATCGTCAAACGAATATGGTCATTATGGAAATTGAAATGCCTTCGGGATTTGTTGTATCATCTGATGCGTTTCAAGATCTACAAAGTATTGAATTTGTAGCTCGAGTTGAATTGAAAAATGCCGATACCACATGTTTGGCATATTTCAAACGTTTACATGCCGACGCAGATGAACAATGCATAAATTTACAAGGTGATAAAATGAATGAGGTGGCATTGCTACAGCCGGCTTCTATAACAATGTATGACTATTATATACCAGAATATCGTGATACAGTGTCATATGAAATTCAATCGTACAACTAATATTTAAATTGTTTTAAATGAATGTTGAAGTAAAATAAAACCGCTAAAGCTAGAAGCTTGAAATTTTGAATGTAGGTTGCTGTTGGTGTGTAGGCGTGAGATAAGGCTGGGTTTTTGGAAATTCGAACTAAAGGGGTACGAAAAGTACCAAAGCTAGAAAGCTAGAATTCTGAAATTTGGTATGTGGGTCACTGATGGAAATTTAGAAATTCGACTTTTAAGTGTACTAAAGGTACTAAATTTTACTAAATTTAGTTCTTATTATATATACATTGAACATATATAGCTAGAATCTTGAAATTTTATATGGAATGCAGGTTAGGAAGTGGTGTTGATGTATGGAAATGGTTTAAGAAATTCGTACTTATGTGTATAAGAAGTACAAAATGGTACTATTTGCTTTTAGTTGAGTGTATAGGGATGGAATGCTGAAAATAGGAATTGGCATTACTATTGGAGTACATGATCGAGGTAGCATTAAAAAATCGAACTTATGTACTAAATTTGGTGCAAGTTGGATTTAGGTGAACGGATAGAGCTGGAGTCTTCAAATTGACAATTGGAGTATAGGATTGAGGTAGTTGAAGAAATTCGTACTTACTGGTACGAAAAGTTCTATATGGTACTAAATTTAGGACAATTTGGATTTTGCTTGAAAATATAGTGCTGAAAACTTGAAATTTGAAATTAAGATTACTGTTGAAGATTGAGCTATAGACACACCTATGGAAACTCGTATTTGTGTGTACGAAAAGTACTAAACGCCACTACATTTGGTACAATTTGGATTTGGGTGAACGGAGAGAGCTGGAGACCTAAAATATTGAATAATGGTTGCTGTTGGAATATAGAATTGAGATATGGAAGTTCTTACTTATGTGTACTAGATGGTACTATATTTGGTACAACTTAATTATGTGTGAACGGATAGAGCTGGACTCCAGAATTTTCGAATTAAAATTACCGTTGGAGTGTAGGAAAAAGTACGGCGTGATTTCCATTAAGAATCTTTAATTGTGTTGACGATGTTTAAATATCGATTAAAATTGATTTGTTTATTAATTATTTATTAGATTTACAGCGTAAAAAGTGGAAACATTGAAAGCCAAGTATATCATGTGGTACAGATTGTAAACAAATTATAATGGACAGACGGATGGACGGACACACATGTCTAGATCTACTCAATATTTCGCGGCGTTACAAGCTCTTGGGCTACAATTTATAATCAATCGGCTTTGTTTACAATAATACATGTACAAAAAGACATAGAGATGGAAATTCATAAATCGACTCAGAATGTGTTTCTATGCATATCTTTAAAATTAATAATGGTTCTATTTCGTTTCCATTCTTTAGTAGTCGGCCATGTTCAAAATTTGTAATTTTTCCTTTCTTGTTTTTATTTGGAATAATTATCACCAAATGTAAATTAATAGTATTATAACCAATCCAAATGATAAGCGTGTCTGAAATTCTAAGCGATATGTTTTTGTAATTTATAAAATGAAGTCGTACATATAATTTGAAATGAGTTTCTGCCATGTTGCCATATTCATGGATTCTCTAATTTAAAATTGTATTCTAAACACTATTTACTGACATCTTTTGATAGCTTTCAGCCTCGTTACTGATAACATATTCTATTTATGTACGGTAAACAGATAAGGCTTGTTGAAAGCTTTTTTAATATGACAATACATTACGTACATGCACACTAAAATATTGGAATATGTTTAACAAACTAAATGAAGAAAAAAAAAAGATTGACCCCGACGTGATTTGAACACGCAACCTTCTGATCTGGAGTCAGACGCGCTACCGTTGCGCCACGGAGTCATATCGGCCCGGATTGTCCAAACTAATATATAAATTAAATGTATAGTTGTATGTTGGAAATGTTTAACGTTGCTTCACTTTTAAGGGTAGCCTAAATGTCAGTACTGAGACCCCATAATCTAGAGCAGAATAAAAATCTATGCCGATTTAGCTATGTCCGCCGTTCTGTTGAAATCACGATAAAGCTCGTCATATTTTAAATACAGTATTTAAATTTTATATATACATTGATATTACTCCTAGAATGTTTGATTACGAAAATTGGATATGTCGGACCGCTTTTTTAAATGGCGCCCAAATAACGTTACACACCACGGGCTTATCGACTTTTTTTCTTGTTTACTAATATGTCCATTTTTGTTTGTAAATATTTATTTGGTTATATGAACTCCTAGCGTTAAATATATGAACTAAAGAATTTTGGTGGTAACTTCCACTAACATTACCAGCATGTTACATTTCTTCAACCCCTAACAGTTTCACCAACAAAATGGGGGTGGATTTCAAAGCAACCGTAATCATGAATACCACAACATGCTAAACATATGTCTTAACTGTAACAGAGGACTCCGTGGCGCAACGGTAGCGCGTCTGACTCCAGATCAGAAGGTTGCGTGTTCAAATCACGTCGGGGTCATAGAATTATGACTGTCTTGGAATCGCCTCCAGGTTCCGGCTTTTGCTATTTTGAAATTCATTTTAATCTTTAGAACAATTTATTGCTAAGGAATGTTGCGAGGATGAAATAAAAGAAAAAACTGGTAAGTTTAAAAAACAAAATATCAACAATGGGGGGTACTGCTCCATATAATTGGTAGATTGAGTAGATTTTCTACCCTATTTTATCCCAAAACCAGTAAGGAAAGTAGTAAAGTCGGACGGGGCCGACTATATGATACCCTTCACCACTATGGGCATATTAAACAGGACTATTAACATGAAATTGGATGAAATAAAACATGTTATATTTATCTAAATGTGAATCTACCTAGATCTATCCATAAAGTCATCCGTTGGGCTACGTCTCTACTTCTAGAAAACGCAACTACGTAAATCTATGCTCAATTTTGTACGTTGTGCAAAATTTGATGCCAATCTGACTAACGTGAGGAGTTTGATACCCAATTTACTTGAAATCGGGCGAAAATATATATGGAAGCTCTATCCAAATATTAAGCGAATTCAAACAAACTTCTCAGGATAGGTTATACTAATTTCAGAACGTTCGTTATGCCAAATTTCGTGCAAATCGCAAGATATATGTGGTGCACCATTTACATGAAATCGGACGAAACTATATATGGGAGCTATATCCAAATCTGAACCGATTTTTCCCAATTTCAATAGGGTTCGTCCTTGGGCCAAATAAGTGACTTGTGCCCAATTTCATCCAAATCGGATTAAAAATGTGACCTGTACTTTGTTTACAATTTAACATCTACAGACGGACGGACATGCATAAATCGACTCAGAAAGTGATTCTATGCATATTCTCATAAGGAACCATGTGTCTATCTCGTTTCCTTTTGCCTGTTACAAACATATGCACAAAGACATAATACCCTGTACCACAGTGTGGTGAAGGGTATAAAAAGCCGGAAAGTTTAAAAAACAAAATATGAACATTGGGGGTACTCCTCCATATAATTGGTAGATTGAGTCGATTTGGTGGGAAGATTTGCTAACTAATGAGAACAGACAATTCGGTTGAAAAACGTTTGTAAAATATCCAAGTTACCGAGTATCGTACACGTACTCTGATGTATACCATATTCAATATTAAATATTCTTGGTGTAGTAGTAACGTCTGTTCAATATTGATCAAGATTAAATATGTTAAATATTTCGAGGCAGAGCAACATTTTATAGTCAATCCACCTTATGGTGTACCTTATAACAAAAACCTGCTTGTCAGAACAAAATTGCCAGAGTTCACAAAACATGGGCAGCGGGTAAATGGAAACTTGTGATCTAGTCAGATGCTGAGTAGTTTGAAATCTGTGAAGCACGTTGGAGAAAAATTACATATGGGGTTGCTTTGTGTAGTGGGACCTTAACTATTTCAGAATTTTTCAGATTCACATATTCGTATTAGGTCATACAATTGTATCATAGTTGGGCAGACGTGCACACCAGCGTTGATGCGTTCTCTTAAAATTTTTTGATGTTAAAACAAAAATAATTAATTAATTTATTTTTTTTTAACTTCCTGGGATGTTATTTGTGTTTTAAAAATATAAAAATAATTAAATTCCGCAGAATAATTAATGTTTTTATTTTCCCTTAACAATTTTTTAAAATAAATTTTGCCCACCTTTGAATTTTATGCTCCAGAAAGGAACATTTTGATATTGTTCTCCCTCCTACCCCTGTGTTCCTCAGTCGTTTCCATTCAAGCAACCCATGAATTGAGTTCGACGTTTAGCATAATTCGGCAGTGGCATAGAAAATGTTCCACCGTTTCACAGTCTTCTCCATATGCTCTAAACCAGATGCGATGCATCCAATCTTGTGTAAATATGTCAGTAGGGTAAGATGTTCTGTGAGAATGCCAGTAGGTCGATGATCTTCGTTTTGTTATACCTTTAGCCATAAGATGGTTTTTCGAAAAAATCTTCGGACACCCCATATTTATTCCTCAAAAGATTAAAATGTTATTCGGATTAGGGTTCTATTGCTAGTACTTCCAGTATGTTTGATATTGCTAATAGAATATATAAGTATACTTTTTGGTATAGTATATAATACAAGCTATTAATATTGGCTAATTTACGAAATTTATTAGGCACCGTTACCACCTACATTTGGGTATTTGGAGGAGCTTGGACACGTTTTAACAAGATTGACTTTAATTTTGTATATTATGGATTAAGTTATGTGTGTCAAATCTCCCTAACAAAAATATTAATATCGGCCACCGTTTTGGTATGGCCCCTATATAACCTTAACGCCTCTATTTGGAATTTTGGGGATTTCATATTAGGTTGGGGGAAAATAAATCCATTATTTTTTCGGCAGATTGCTTTGCTGATAGGTTTCTCGTAACATTACGAAGCATGTTAAATAAAGTTATAGTTCAAATAAAATTAATTGATTGATTTTACCCCAACCTATGTGTTTAAAGTCCTAGTCCAACCTAAGTCTATGTTGTTTGCTATTAAGTTTTCTCCTGGAAACACTAATCGATTTTAAATAATAATAATTAGGAGGGTAGCAAATGTTCGTCCCGGAAGTTTATCCTCTACCATAGGGTCATTTCCGACCCTATAAAGAATTTATATTCTTGATCAGCATAAAATTATATAACGATTTAGCCAGGTAGGTCTGTCTGTTGTAATCACCCTAGCCTCTAAACGAATTTAGATAATGGCCAAAAGAGACTTTTGTCTGCAGACATGTCAAGTTCCAAGATGGGCTATATCGGTCCACGTTTATGTAAAGCTTCCATATAAGGGTACCCTCCAAAGTTCGGTATTTTTGAGTTCTTGAACGCGGTTTTTAATCGAATTCGCTGAAATTTGGTACATTGGGTTTTTTATTGGGTATCAAATATCTCCACCAAAAGTTATAAATATAAGTCAATTTTTTCGGGTAGCCCCCATATAAGGGTACCCCCAATTTTCGGTATTTTGGGGTTCTTGAGCGCGTTTTCAACCGAATTCTCTGTAAATTACTATTTTGTAGTCGTATATGGTAACAAATCAGCCTCCGAAATATTATTAATATTCGCCACCTTTTATGAGTAGTCCCCATAAACCCCTTTTTATACCCTTCACCACACTGTGGTACAGGGTATTATATATTTGTGCATATGTTTGTAACAGGCAAAAGGATTCGAGATAGACACATGTTTCCTTTTGAGATTATGCATAGAATCACTTTTTGAGTCGATTAATCCATGTCCGTCCGTCCGTAATTTTGTGAGCAAAGTTCAGACCGCATTTATAACACGATTTAGATGAAATTTGGCACAAGCCATTTATCTGTCCCAAGGACCAACCCCTATTGGAGAAAATCGTGCGATTTCATGCAAATGGTACACCAAACTCCCAATATTGGTCCGGAATGGACAAAATTTTGCACAGAGTACTGAATTATGTCCTGATGGAAGGTTTGTTGGCATCGATTTAAATTTATTTATAGTTTCGTCCGATTTTATATAAAAGGAGCACCATACTGCCAATATTTGTCTGATTGCGACAAAATTTTGGACCGCGTAGTGAAATTACTACATGTTGATGTCCCTGGAGCTTTGTTGAACTTGGATCAGATTTATATTTCCCACATATATTTTTGTCCTATTTTTATGTAGATAGATCACCATACTGTCCTCCGTAATGTTCCTTATGAGACAATTAATAGACCACTGGGTTGGATAAGCTTTTCAGTATCGACCGCTAAATCTACATTTTCAGCTAAATACTACATGTTATTTCCGAAGATGCTTCTAACACGGTGTACTACCCGTGCAAAGTGGTTTCCACTGATATGTAAAATATTCTGTAGAAGAAATACTTTTTCAGCAGGTTGGTGGTCTAAGACTCGCCTCAAAAATCATAAAAGTATAGCTTCGTGAGCAATATTTCCAGCATTTATACGATTTAGAATTTGTATTTTTTCGTGAATATCAGTTCTTACCAATTTGAACGAGCTTCATTTGTGAATCCAAAATAAATAAAATAAAAGCGCATCGGATGTGTAATGTTTTAGCCGCATTTTCCAACCAAAGTGGCTGCAGTTTGACATTCTATGTTATCGGAAGGTGGTGACGAACTCTGTAAAATATATTCAATGTCGGTTCATACATTGGCTTAGAATCTAATATAACGATCCCACTAATTTTCCACATTTGTTATTATTATTATAAAACCCTACTTCTAATTAGTGTGTCTATCCTTTGCAAATTTCTTTTCGTGATAAATAAAATGTGTGTTATCTATAATTTAATTTTATTGTCGATCAAATCGGTAGTCAGTCTAATATGTGCGACAACTAATTAAAATTAGCTTATCACCTACTGATTATTTCTAATCGATAGATTTGGAATACTCCACTTGCATACATAACCTAGTAGGTGAAGATATATAAAACAAACTTTTAGTACTTTGTGAAATCCGACGAAGTCAATATGAAGTGTATTGCGTTAGCGGTGGCTGTGTTATTGGCTGTATGCCATGTGGGCTTTACTTATCCAACGAACGACAAAGTATCCTATCAAGGATACAAAGTTTTTAATTTGAATATTGAAAATGAAAATCAACGTAATTTTCTAATTGATTTCATCGAAAATAATAATGCTGGGGTAAGTTTGATGCAGTAGGTACCGAAAGCTATGAACTAACAAATATTTTTTTGAAGGTTTCCATATGGCATCAGGATTTTAACAGCATGGATATTTTAGTCGATCCTAAAACCCAGATGTATTTCCAAAATGCTACTATGGCTAGAGGTTTTCGTTTGAAGGAAATTATTTCTAATTTGCAAAGGTAATTTGAGAAATTTTTAATAAAAGGTGGATTTTATAAAGATTTTTAGTGTTCCAAAGGCGGTACACCACTGCGGCGTCCAACGTTTTGAGTGTGTCAAAAAATAAAATACTACGATTATCATTGTGCTTCGATTATATAATACTAGAATATTATTTTAAGTCTGTGTTCCGGAACACCAATGCTTAAAATATTTAGAGTAGTATTTAGATATTTAGAGGGTGAATTGATCAGGTTATGTGTAATCTAGATATGTATGTGCGTCTATTATGCAGACGACGTTATAATACTTCTGAGGGAAAATAGTCCTAATTTGTTGTGTAGAAAGGCTGAGACGGTGTTTTACATAGCTTATGCATAATTTAGGACTAATATAGCTCTATTTTGAACCTAGCATTTTTATTTTTTAACAAAATACCTTCCCTTACCCTATATATTATTAAATCGGTAGGTATTTTTAGATAGAGGGCTAGGCCTAAATGCGGGCCGATATAGGTCATTCTCGAACATGACGTTCTATTTTTTATCTCGATATCCTCCGAAGGTAGAACCACTACAACATATGCCTAAATCCGTACTCTCGAATACAGAATCCCCCACTACTATTGAGGAGTACGGCTATACGAATATAAACCCAAAACGCTAAACAAATCAGATAACTATTTTAATAAAAATAATACAAACCAGCAAGGAAAGTGGTAAAGTCGGAATGGGCCGACTATATTATACCCTCACCACTTTTCGTAAATATATATGCAGGCTATGTCTGTATCTGCATCAATTTAGTAAACGCAATAACGTTATTAGATATGTTGTTCAGAAATTTGGTACACCATTTATATAAAAGCGGACGAAAAAATATCAGTATCTAATATATCTATATCTGAGCCATGGTACAATTGTAAAAGGTAACAGCAAATCCCAGCTGAGTTGATTCCAACGTAATACTGTGTCAATATGAATTCGACAAATAATGTTTTTAAAAATCACCCAACAGGAAAATTGCGAACACATACAATTTGAAATTGTTCTTTATTAAATGTGCTCCCGTATTCAATTTACTCAATCTGCCTGCTGGGAAAGTTTGAGGAAGCAAATCTTCCTTCGTGGAATAACTCGCAATTCCCAGCATTTTCATATGAGTTACACATTTAAGTGGCAATGGTTCAATTATAGGAAAGATGTGGAAGCGATAGAAATATAAATTTGATAGCTTTTCATTTTCAAAATAAATATTATTTGTTGATCATTTTTTTGTTTCTTTACATTTTTTAGTCAAATGACGTTGACACTAGTATAACTTACAAAAATAAATTTCCATGTGGTTGTTGTATCGTTTGTTCTACTACAACACTTGCTGTTACCTTCTATTATTATACCATGATCTGAACCGATTTCAACGAAACTTGTCGCGCGTTATTTTATAGTAATTACACCTAAGTCTGTTTTTACACGGTAGATTGGTTCCAGAAGAAGCCGTGTAAAAAGGGAATTCGCCTAAATTAGTGCTATTCACATTTGCTTTGACCAGTAAAAATTTTTTGTACGCGCTAAAAGGGAATTCACTTAAATCTTTAAGCTATTGTTCGCAAACTATCGATACTATCGATGGTTTCAGACTTTTTTTTCTTTCATAAATACTTTTTTGTGATATGAACATACTTCGCAAAAATTAAATTTGACAAAAAATTTAAGTACATAAAATTTCAAATCGTGCTAAATAAAATAAAATCGTGTAAAAAATTAAAAATATTTACTTTTCAAACCGTGTTATATCAAAACCGTGTACAAAAAGACCGTGACAAAAACAGACTTTGGTGTATTCGCTAAAAATCGGACGCTAAAAATATAAATGAGAGCTATAGCTAAATCTGAACCGATTTCAAAATTTTGTCCAATCGGTGTAAAATTGCATTTTTGGTGCACAATTTACTAAAAATCGGAAGAAACTATATATGGTAGCTTTATCTAAATCCATACCGATTTTTCCCAATTTTAATAGGGTTCGTCCTTGATTCAAATAAACGAGCTATGCCAAATTTCATCCTATTCTGATCATGAATGTACTTTGTTTACAATTTTACATCTACAGACGGATGAAGATGCATGGATCGACTCAGAAAGCGATTCTATGCATATTCTCAAAAGGACTATGTATCTCGTTTCCTTTTGTCTGTTACAAACATATGCACAAAGACATAATACCCTGTACCACAATGTGGTGAAAGCTATAAAAATGGGGTCATATGGGGACTACCCCTAAAAATGGGGGCGAATATTAATATTTATTGGGAGGGAGATTTGCTAACATATACAACTACAAAATAACAAATTACAGCGAATTTGGTTGAAAATGTATATTTATAATTTTCGGTAGAGAAACTTAGTACCCAATACCACCAAATTTAAGCAGATTTGGTTGAAAAAAACGCGCTGAAGTGCCCTTTTATGGGGTCTATGCCCCATAATTAATATTAGACATGTGGTGGCGTAAACCACTTTCATTTCAATCTAACCTAATGTCCAACTACACTGTAGTTACTACATCCACTTCGGATGCAACATGTTACTATATGTTTACAATTTTCAAAATACCCAAAGTCCTATTAACTTTCTGTAGTGTTTTCACATTACATTTGTACGCGTATGTTAGAATTGGTCTAATTACACTCGTTTATAACCATATATTCGTAACCCCTTTTCATTATTTTACAGTTTAATTGACGAGGAGAAACCCTATGAAGGTGACGATTCCGAAGAATTCAATTGGACCCGCTACTATGAATTGGAAGATATCTATAAATTCTTAGATGATATTCTGGCCAAATATCCAAAAGTTACTGAACCCTTCACCATTGCTCAGTCCTATGAAGGGCGTACGGTTAGAGGCATCAAAATTTCCCTTAAAGAAGGAAATCCTGGCATTTACATTGAATCCAATATACATGCACGAGAATGGATTACCTCGGCCACCGCAACATGGTTTATCAATGAATTGTTAACATCCACAGACCCCGAAGTTCGTAACTTGGTGGAAAATTACGATTGGTATATTGTGCCGGTGTTGAATGTTGATGGTTTTACTTATTCACACAATAAGGTAGGATATTCTGGAAAAAAATATATTTTGAAATTACTTATTATTCTCTCTTTTACAGGACCGCTTGTGGCGTAAGACCCGCCAACCTGTTGCACACTCAACCTGTATTGGTACCGATGGTAATCGCAATTTCGATTCATATTGGATGGTTAACGGTGCCTCATCGAATCCTTGTGCCAGTGATTATGCCGGACCACAAGCTAATTCTGAACCAGAAATTAAGGGAGAATCGGAATTTTTAAGTGCAAATAAGGATAAATTCAATATCCTCTTGGCATTCCATTGTTATTCACAAATGCTATTATCGCCCTATGGTCATACCTTGGAATTGCCACCAAATAACGATGATCTAGAGAAAGTTGCTGATGCCTATGCCAAGGCTGTCATCAATATGCCATATAAAACTGAGTATACCTATGGTACATCGGCTGGTGCTATGTGTAAGTAGTGTCAATGAAAGTTAGGGGATTTAAAAGAAGTAAATGACTTTAACTTCGGGAGGTATATTTACATGTTTTGATTTAGATACGTCTTCAAAGGAAAAAGTTCTGTTGTTATTTTCCAAAAAAGTAGTATAAGTGTGTATATGGAGACGGTGCTGCTAACTTAAAGCCCTATAGCTTATTTTTGGTGAGGGTGATTTTGTACTGAATGAGAATATCCGGGTCCTGTTAGAAAAAAAGTGCCCATAATCCTATAAAAACCAATTTGTGGGTTTTTACCATTACGAAACTACACACAACAACAAACTCTCAGAGTATAGAATTGGGCTGAGATCTTAAAAATTGAAATTGTTCTGCAGAACGGGACCTATCAAGGTCCAGGAATGCCAAATTACGGACACTTCGTAATCTCCAAAATACCAAAAAATTGGGTAGCGTTATATAATTTCTAAGTTTTATGAAATTCTGAAAATACAAAGATATACGAATACCGATATCCGATATACCAAAAGGAGGACCGATATTGATAATTTTTTGTAGGAAGACCAAGAACTCAAAATCTAAAATAAGAACCAATTCGGTTGAAAAATGTGACCCAAATATCGATTAATTAGGGCTTCACTAAATATAAGGGCTATCCCGACACTTGTAACAATATTTATACCACAACTATGTTGTCATGGTACGCCTTTAAGTATACCGATGTTATCTCTAGTAGCTAAATCGATCTAGACTTATGTGTCCGTCCGTCCGTCTGTCCGTTACAATTTGTAAACACGATACAGACCATAGTTATGGACCGACCGTCATGCGTGTAGGGTGATTTCTGACCAAAGAAGACACCTATTGTTTTTGGTAATGATCCGTTAATATTTAGAGAATGAAATGGACTAAAAACATTATTTTTTCTGGTTTTCTGAAGCCACAATTATGACCCAAACACCAGGAAGGAAATCTAGCCAAAAAATATGCATGGTTGTTGATGAAGATTGGTCAATATTTATCGGGTCAAATGGACACAGACTTGTGTGTTAAAAATTACACAATTACTTCTAAAGGACATAGACCCAAGAAGTTGATAGTATAACCAAGGAGTGGAGTGGAGGAGTGGTTGACCTTTAAATTAATACCAATTATATTTATCGGTATTACTATTACCCCAATAAAGGGCGAAAATGTCGCGTTGAACGCTTTGAAATTTTACATCAAGTTTAGTAGGACGACTCCTACAACGAGAAAACTTTATTATTTGTAAGATAGTTGTGTAGGGTATCATATGGACGGCCCGTCCGACTATACTGCTCCGCTCACTTGTAATAATTATACCCTTCACCACACTGTGGTAAAGGGTATTATGTCTTTGTGCATATGTTTGTAACAGGCAAAAGGAAACGAGATAGACACATGGTTCCTTTTGAGAATATGCATAGAATTACTTTCTGAGCCGATTTATGCATGTCCGTCCGTCTGTCCGTCTGTAGATATTAAATTGTAAACAAAGTACAGGTCGCATTTATGATCCGATTTGGATGAAATTTGGCACAAGTCACTTATTTGGCCCAAGAACGAACCCAATCGAAATTGGGAAAAATCGGTTCAGATTAAGATATAGCTCCCATATATATTATCGTCCGATTTAAGGTAAATGGGGCACCAAAGTCCCTATATATGTTTCGATTTGCACGAAATTTGGCACAGACCACTGAATTAAATCTAAAATTATGTGTGCCTAGTTTCGAAAAAATCGGTTCAGATTTAGATATAGCTCCCATACATAGTATCGTCCAATTTTAGGTAAATGGTGCTCCAAAGTCCTTAGGTATCATTCGATTTGCACGAATTTTGGCATAGAGTACTAAATTAGGTCCAGAATGATGTGTGCCAAGTTTCAAAAAAAAATCGGTTCAGATTTAGATATAACTCCCATATATAGTTTCGTCCGATTTAAGGTAAATGGTGCACCAAAGTCCCTAGATATCATTCGATTTGCACAAAATTTTGCATAAAGTACTGAATTAGGTCAAGAATGACGTGTGCTAAGTTTCGAGAAATTGGGTCAAATTTATATATAGCTCCCATATATATTTTCGCCCGATTTAAGGTAAATGGATCTCCAAAGTCTCTATATATCTTTCGATTTACACGAAATTTGGTCCAGAATGATTTGTACTAAGTTTCGTGAAAATCGGTTCAGATTTAGATATAGCTCCAATATATATTTTCGTGCGATTTAATGTAAATTGTGCACTAAAGGCCCAAAAGATTGGCCGACCCACACATAATTTTGTACAATGTACTGAAGATACTATAACCTTTCGTGTGTCAAATTTTATTGAAATTGGTTCAGATTTACATATAGCTGCTATATATACTTTCGTCCGATTTTAAGTAAATGGTGTACTAATGACCCATAGCTAGGCCGATTGGCAAAACGTACTGAAATTAGTATAAATTAATCGCGGCAAGTTTCCTTGAAATTGGTTCAGATTTAGATATAGCATAGCTTCCATATATAATTTCGACCTATTCATGTTGATTGTAAACCAAATAATCAATGGGTGCCTGATTGAAATTACATTTTAAACAGAGAAGCATACCAAATAGCGTGCGTAAAGTTTGCTTAAAATCTATTTATATAGTATGGAATAGATTGCACAATGGCATGTGTAAGGATTGATGTTAGTCGGTTTAATTATAGATAAAGTTCGCATTTTTATGTTGGTTCAATTTCATGTCTATGATCCTTCGAAAAGACGACATCTGTAAATATACATATGTAGCATAACCCCAATGTGGTGAAGGGTATCATATAGTCGGCCCTGTTCGACTATATGATACCCTTCACCAAAATGATAAATTGCATGAAATTCGGTTGGAAAACGTGAAAATATTTTTCGAAGGGAGAGGTGCTGGCCAAAATTTTAATATGCAGGTGATTCGGGTTGATAACATGCCTAATGCTAAACGTGGAACGACGTATCCCACCTTTGTACTTGATCTGCAGGCAAACGAAATATGCGTCTATACAAAATTATAGATCCATATTTTGATTCCATTGGAAATTCAAGAGACATAATTTTACACTGATCAGGAATGTATGAACTTTATAGGTTAAAAAATATTTCAATCTATATTGGAAGTAATCATTATCCAGATCAATACAATTCAACTCCGATAATAATAAATCATTTATATGGGATTAAAGAGAGGCTTCTCAACTATACCTTTTGGGGTTTCCGAATCTCAGATTTCCCGAACTAGAGCCTAGAGACATTTTCTCTTGTTGATGCAGCCATGAATGTCCATTTTCACCTTCGTGATGATGATGTTTGCTGTAACTTTAGAAGGTTTTATTCTTTAACATTTGACAAGTAGAAATTACACCAATTTAGTAGGGTTTGACTTTGCGTGTAGTAGGGTTCCTTTTCATTGGCTTGGCAAACTAAATCACAAATAAATATCAGTAAGGAGGGAATACTAATTTGGACACGGCCGAACGTAACGGCGACTTTACATGCTACAGTTTATAATGGAGAAAGGAATTGATACACATATCAGTATCCATCCAAATCCAAATGCTCGTTATGCAGGCTTAGGACCATATTTTTTAAACATTTGTTTAAAAACATTATAAAACTCTGAACATATTTGTGTAGGGTATATACATTTTTTAGAATACAGTCTTTCAAATATTTAATTTAAATATCTCTTAACGAAAACTCTGCTATTTATTAATTATGCTTCTCAAATATTCAATATTACAGCTCTCGTCGTTCACCAAAAAAAACCAGTAAGGAAAGCAGTAAAGTCGGACGGGGCCGACTATATGATTCCCTTCACCACTATGGGTATATTAAAAAGGACTATTAACATGAAATTGGATGAAATAATATATGTGATATTTATCTAAATGTGAATCTACCTAGATATATCTATAAAGTATGTAAATCGACTTCAAACAAATATAAATAGGTCATACGTTGGGCTATATTTGTACTTCTAGAAAACGCAACTACGTAATTCTATGCGCAATTTTGTACGTTGTGCAAAATTTGATGTGAATCTGACTAACATGAGGAGTTTGATGCGAAAATATATATGGAAGCTCCATCCAAATATTAAGCGATTTCAAGCAAACTTGTCACAGGTTAGGTTATACTAATTTCAGAACGTTTTATTCCTATTGGAGCGTCAATTACTTAAAATATGTGAGCTCTATATATGTGCGAGCTATATAGAAATCTGGACCGATTTTCTCGAAACTTGTCAGACATCACTCTAGGCTCAATTCAGTACGTTATGCCGAATTTCGTGCAAATCGAAGGATATATAAGGACTTTGGGGCACCATTACATGAAATCGGACGAAACTATATATGGGAGCTATATCTAAATCTGGACCGATTTTCTCGAAACTGGGCAAACATCACTCTAGGCTCAATTCAGTACGTTATGCAAAATTTAGTGCAAATCAATATATATAGGGACTTTGGTGCACCATTTAAATGAAATCGGACGAAACTATATATGGGAGCTACATCTTAATCTGGACCGATTTTCTCGAAACTGGGCAAACATCACTCTAGGCTCAATTCAGTACGTTATGCCAAATTTCGTGCAAATGGAAAGATATATAGGGACCGTTTACATTAAATCGGTTAAATATATATGGGAGGTATATCTAAATCTGGACCGATTTTCTAGAAACATGGCAGACATCATTCTTGGCTCAATTCAGTACGTTACGTTAAATTTCGTGCAAATCGAAGGATATATAGGGACTTTAGTGCACCATTTACATCAAATCGGACGAAACTATATATGGGAGCTATATCTAAACCTTGACCGATTTTCACGAAACTTGGCAGACATCATTCTAGACTCAATTCAGTACGTTATGCCAAATTTCGTGCAAATCGAAAGATATGTAGGGACTTTGGGCACCATTTACATGAAATCGGACGAAACTATACATGGGAGCTATATCTAAATCTGGACCGATTTTCTCGAAACTTGGCAGACATCATTCTAGGATCAATTCAGTACGTTATGCCAAATTTCGTGCAAATCGAAGGATATATAAGGACTTTGGGGAACCATTTACATGAAATCGGACGAAACTATATATGGGAGCTATATCTAAATCTGGACCGATTTTCTCGAAACTTGGCACACATCATTCTGGACCTAATTCAGTACTCTATGCAAAATTTCGTGCAAATCGAAGGATATAGAAGGACTTTGGTGCCCCATTTACCTTAAATCGGACGAACCTATATATGGGAGCTATATCTAAATCTGAACCGATTTTCTCGAAACTTGGCATACATCGTTCGGCACCTAATTCAGTACTCTATGCCAAATTTCATGCAAATTGAAAGATATAAAGGGACTTTGGTGCCCCATTTACCTTAAATCGGACGAAAATATATATGGGAGCTATATCTAAATCTGAACCGATTTTTATGAAATTTTACACACATCATTCTAGACCTAATTCATTACGCTGTGCCAAATTTCGTGCAAATCGAATGATATATAGGGACCGTTTACATTAAATCGGGCGAAAATATATATGGGAGCTATATCTAAATCTGAACCGATTTTTCCCAATTTCAATAGGGTTCGTCCTTGGGCCAAATAAGTGACTTGTGCCAAATTTCATCCAAATCGGATCATAAATGCGACCTGTACTTTGTTTACAATTTAACATCTACAGACGGACGGACAGACGGACAGACGGACGGACGGACGGACGGACGGACATGCATAAATCGACTCAGAAAGTGATTCTATGCATATTCTCAAAAGGAACCATGTGTCTATCTCGTTTCCTTTTGCCTGTTACAAACATATGCACAAAGACATAATACCCTGTACCACAGTGTGGTGAAGGGTATAAAAAATATTTATATACCAGCAATTATGGTTCTGACAAAAATCTCAAAGAAAAAAATTCCATAACTTGGACAGCAAGTTATTGTATTGTTTGTTTTATTAACGATTATTGAAAAAAATTTTTATAATTTATATGTGTATACATGTTTATATTTGCAGATTATGCCCCCGGTTCGACCATTGATTTTGCCTACAATGAAGCTGATATCAAAATCACCTACACCATTGAAATGCGTGATACGGGTCTTCATGGTTTTGTATTGCCTCCCACTCATATCCTGCCCAATTGCAAGGAAACCATGGCCGGTATTGTGGCCCTAGTCAAGGAAGCTGAAAATTTGGGTTATATGAAACCAAAATATTTGTAATTAAATGTGATTAATTGTTATATTGTCGTCATAACACATAATAATAATAAAAATGAAAAATAAGATTATATACATGTTTTTAGTACAAATCGTCACCCATTATCTGCATAGCCATCAAAAGATTGGGATTTGTGATCGTAAAGATTAATAGGGGCATGTTTTACTTATCGATATTTTGTTTGGGTAGTATAAATGCTTTGGTAATTGCAATGGAACATTTAGTCATTTCTTGGAATTATGGCTAAATTGAGTTTAGTATTTTTGTTAGCCTCTCTGGTGGTTGCCATTTCGGCTGCTTCCTTAAAGCCTCAGGAGAAAATCCGTTATGATAATTATAAAGTTTATAAATTGAAAGTTGAAAATAAAACCCAATTATCTGTTATTGAATTGATTGAGGATATTCGTGAAAAGGTACAAAAGAATTTCCTTTAAACGGGTTATGTGTCTGGAAAAATACTAATGGTGTTCTATTCAATTTAAAGTATATGATCTGGAAGGAATACGATGCAGTCACAAAGGAAGTTGATATTATGGTTAATCCCAAAGAAATCTCCAATTTTGAGGATCTCTTGAAGGTCTATGGCTTCCAAGCCGAAATCTTTATCGATAATGTACAAGAGTAAGTAAAAGTGTATTAAAATGGAAATAATATTTTTCTGAGGTTGTGAATTATTATTGAATTTTTTGTCGGTATTACAATCTGAGGTTGTTGTTAAAAAATTAGAAAAGAAAAAAATCTTGAATAATATCTAAATATATTACCGATTTTATACATGAAATAATTTTGAAACAAAAAACAAATGGAATTGTGAATCCTACACATTTTAACTGAGCAGTTGAAGAAGTCAAAGAAAATCCTGGAAGATTCGGGCACTAGCATAGTCTCTGCTCTGCAAACATTTAGAGTATTCTGCATAGCAGCATTACGAGAAACCTTTTCTACTTGCAAATTTTCGTGACGTTGGTCCATAACTATGGACTGCGTCGTCTTTAAAAATTATAATGGACAGACGGATGTTAAGGTGGGTCTAGCATAGTCTCTGCTCTGCAAACATTTAGAGTATTCTGCATAGCAGCATTACGAGAAACCTTTTCTACTTGCAAATTTTCGTGACGTTGGTCCATAATCTTTAAAAATTATAATGGACAGACGGATGTTAAGGTGGGTCTAGTCCAATATTTCGCGACGTTACAAGCTCTTGGAGCCCTACAAAGCTATAACACTTTTACAACATAGTTGAGTAGGGTATAAAAACATTAAATTTCCAAAAATAATTAAAAATAAAACAGTCATACCTTACTTTTAATGATCTGTGAGTTCGGCTAATTTGTGCAGTATTTCAATATCATAAATCAAATGGTTAATAATCACAAACCCATAAACAAGCGATAACAATCAGAAGTGAGCTACTTACTATAACCTATCGTAAATAGCAGCTTGCACTCGACCATATAATTAATGACTATTTATGTTTGGCGCCAAAATCTTTAATTACTACTTCGATTATTACGATTAACTTCTATTTTTATTTACACTCTAAAATATACTATATTTTGCAGATTAATCGATGAAGAGGATAAGGCTGCCGAATTATCGCCCGATAATGGAGAACTAACATGGACTCGTTATTACGAATTGGAAGACATTGAAAAATGGTTGGATGGCATTTTGGACAAATACCCACAAGTCACCGAAGGTTTCGCCATTGGCAAATCATATGAAGGTCGTACCATTCGTGGTATTAAGATCTCATATAAGACTGGCAATCCTGGTATCTTCATTGAGTCAAATATTCATGCTCGTGAATGGATAACATCAGCCACCGCCACATGGTTCATCGATCAATTGTTGACCTCTACCGATCCTGAAGTGAGAAATTTGGCTGAAAACTATGATTGGTATATTATTCCTGTGTTCAATGTTGATGGTTTCGAATATACTCACAGAACTGTAAGTTGGAATTTTGAGAAGGATTTTTAATAGGTTATGATGTAAAGATACCATGTGGTCACTATATAGACCAATTGGACTTACTGAAGGTCTGTGGTATCTATGTAGACCATTTTCTCTTTATAAAAACCTGTGGTCGTTATATAGACCTAATGGTCTGAATATAGACCAATATCTCGTTACAAATAACTGTGTTCTCCATATAGACCAATTGTTCTTTATAAAAAGCTGTATTCTTTATATATACCAGATCGTCTATAAAAAGACTTATGGGACTATATAGACCAGCTGGTTTTTGAAATGATCTGCGGTCTCTATACAGACCTGTTGGTTGTACAGAGAACTGTGGTCTCTATATAGGCCAATTGGTATTTGTAAAAATATGTGGGCTCTATGTAGATCAATTGTTCTTTGTAAAGGCCTCTGGTCTTTTTAAAGACCTATGGCGTTTTTGAAGCCATATGGTATCTATACAGTCAAATTGTTCACTACATAGACCAATTGGTCTTTGCAAAGATCTGTGGTCACTATATGGAATTGGTATTTGTAAAGACCTGTTGTCTCTATATAGACCTATTGGTCTGTATTAAGGCCTGTGGTTTCCATCTGCCCTCATTTTCTGAATTATATATGCTACACTTTGTTGATTACTCATTTTGGTAATCTAATTTTATTCTCTGATTTTAGGATCGTATGTGGCGCAAGACTCGTCAACCTGTCTCAACCTCCAACTGTATTGGTACCGATCCCAATCGTAATTTTGCCTTCCAATGGATGGTAAACGGTGGTGCTTCCTCCAATCCCTGTTCCGAAACTTATGGTGGTCCAGAACCATGGTCTGAACCTGAAGTTAAAGCCCTGGCTGATTATGTTACCTCTATTAAGGATAAGATTAACATTTATTTGGCCTTCCATTCGTATGGCCAGTGGTTGCTGTCTCCCTATGGTCACACCACAACTGAATTCCCAGAAAACTATGATGACATTTTGGATATTGGTGAAGCTTTTAAAAATGCAATTTTGGAGTTGCCATATAAGACTGAATATGTACATGGTTCCACAGCGACTGTTTTGTGTAAGTATTTTGTTTGTGCATTTTCTTCGGTTTCTTTTTTATTTCATTTGTTTAATATTTCGGTACAGATGTTGCCTCTGGCTCCAGTGTCGATTGGGTTTTCAATGATTTGGATGTTAAAATTGGCTATACCATTGAGTTCCGTGACAAGGGTCGTTATGGTTTCATCTTACCTCCAGTACAAATTTTACCCAATTGCCAAGAATTAATGGCTGGTATGAAGGCCTTGGTATCGAAATCTAAAGCTTTGGGTTATGTGTAAAGTTGAATAATATGTTCATGTTTTTATTCTGTAAACTTAATTTATTATGCTTTTGTTAACGGCTCTCTTTTAAATATTTGAAATAAAACGAAACTAAATAATCAATTTTATATCTTATGTTAGAACAAAGAAGTTTGGAAACGCCAATAATGTTGCCAAATCGTATGTGTAAGTAGTACCCAGCTAATATTTTTTCCGAGGGCACGAATTCAGATTTTTATGAGCTTTCTCATTTTTCGAAATTTGCCGATTTCTCCAAAATATTCTTAGAAATTGGAACGATTTTCTTTCTGATTTCCACACACCATAGGTCATGCATGACAGCATTTGAAGTAGTATTAGTAATTTTGTGTCAATTTGAGAATGTATGTGTGAGCATTTTATGCCGTACTAAAATCAAAATCGTTTTGATTTTGAAAATGAACCCCTTTCAATCAGATGAATTTCGATAATTTTCAGAAACAAATTTTCGAGTAGAACCAGTAAGGAAAGTAGTAAAGTCGGACGGGCCGACTATATGATACCCTTCACCACTTTGAATATATTCAACAGATGAATCCTAACAGACGTCGCATTTTTAAATGACCAGCAAAATGGAATTGGATTCATAAACATGTCATTCTGCAACCTATACTAATTTTTTTTCATTTGGTCTGATATATAAGCTATATCTAAATCTGAACGATTTCAGCAAATTTAACACACATCATTCTAGACCTAATACATTCCGCTGTACCAAATTTCGTGCAAATCGGAAGATATTAAGGGACTTTGGTACATCATTTATCTTAAATTGGACGAAAATATATATGGGAGCTATATCTAAATCTGAACCGATTTCGCGAAACTTAAAACACATCATTCTACACTAAATACAGAACGCTATTCCAAATTTCGTGCAAATCGAATGATATATAGGGACTTTGGTGCACCATTTACATTTAATATGACGAAAATATATATGGGAGCTATATCTAAATCTGAACCGATTTTCATGAAACTTAGCACACATCATTCTAGGCCTAATTCATTACGCTGTGCCAAATTTCGTGCAAATCGAAAGATATATGGGGACTTTGGTGCACCATTTACATATATCGGACGAAAATATATATGGCAGCTATATCTAAATCTGAACCGATTTTCAGGAAACTTAACACACATCATTATATACTTTATTCATTACGCTGTGCCAAATTTCGTGAAAATCGAAAGATATATAGGGACTTTAGTGCAACATTTACATAAAATCGGACGAAACTATATATGGGAACTATATCTAAATCTGAACCGATTTTCAGGAAACTTAACACACATCATTTTATACTTCATTCATTACGCTGTGACAAATTTCGTGTAAATCGATATATAGGGACTTTGGTGGACCATTTACATAGAATCGGACGAAAATATATATGGGAGCTATATCTAAATCTAAACCGATTTTCAGGAAACTTAACACACATCATTCTATACCTCATTCATTACGCTGTGCCAAATTTCGTGCAAATCGAAAGGTATATAGGGACTTTGGTGCAACATTTACATAAAATCGGACGAAACTATATATGGGAGCTATATCTAAATCTGAACCGATTTTAATGAAACTTAGCACACATTATTCTAGGCCTAATTCATTACGCTCTGCCGAATTTCGTGCAAATCGAAAGATATATAGGGACTTTGTTGCACCATTTACCTTAAATCGGACGAAAATATATATGGGAGCTATATCTAAATCTGAACCGATTTTCTCCAAATGCAATGGGGTTCGTCCTTGAGCCAAATAAGTGAACTGTGCAAAACTTCATCCACATCTGATCATAAATGCGACCTGTACTTTGTTAACAAAAATACATGGACGAACGGTCATGCGTAAATCGACTCAAAAAGTGAGTCGATTTACGCATGGTGGAGGGTATAAAAAACAAATTAAAAATGTGTTTTCATTCGGGAAGTAGCATTAGTGAAATAACTGGTACAGATAGACTAGATAAGTAGCACAGACGGTTGAAATTGACTACTGCCAATGTCATTCGCATGTTAAATTCGTTACTCAAACGCATTGGTGGTAGTTCGGCGAGTAGTGCATCGTAATTCTGAGTAACTAATAATTTCGTTAGTCATTCGTTAGCTACACAAACTGCAGGTATACAACTTATTTCAAACAAATATAAATTGTAAATTGGTGTAGACGACATCGATATGTTTTGCCTCTCAATTGTATAATACCCCATTGCAAGGAGACATGGCCGGACTGTGACGCTTTTCAAGCTAGCTCCGAATATTTGTAATCAAATAAACATGAATAAAAAACAAGATTATCTATTCATTTTTATTGCAAACTCGGTACCCAGTGTCTGCACAGCTATCGAAAGATTTGGATTTATGATCATCAAAATTAGTAGAGTCATGTTTTACTTATCAATCAATTTTTCAATAGTATAAATGGTTTTATACTAACCATTGGACATTTAGTCATTTCTCTCACTTATGGCTAAATTGAGTTTGGTATTTTTGTTAGCCACTTTAGTGGTTAGCATTACGGCTGCTTCCTTAAAGCCTCAAGAGAAAATCCGTTACGATAATTACAAAGTTTATAAATTGTCCGTTGAAAACGAAACTCACTTATCAGTCATTGGATTGATGGAGGATATTCGTGAAAAGGTAAAAAAGGTGTCCCCTTAACTGAAAAAATCGTTCTGGACAATACTAATGAAAACCTTTCGTTTTGTTCAACGCCAATTTAAAGTATGTGATCTGGAAGGAATACGATGCAGCCACCAAGGAAGTTCATATTATGGTTAATCCCAAAGAAGTTGCAAATTTCGAAGAACTCTTGAAGGTATATGGTTTCCAAGCGGACATCTTTATCGATAATGTACAAGAGTAAGTACGAAGTGTTTTCGAATTTGTACCAATTAAATTGCAATATAATTATTAGTTACTGATTATTGTAAATGTGGTTGCAATTTAGTGCGGCCAGGTTTTGCGTTCATTACATCCAAAAATTAACTTAAAACAAAAGTCAATAGTGGAGAGTATAAAATGTTCGGCCCGGCCGAACTTAAGGCATTTTTCCCTTGTTCCTTCTGTACTCACATTTTGTGGACTTCAGTAAATTCTCCCCACCTCGGATCTTCGGGGGTCTTACGACGACGTTCAATGGTAAATACCTTAGCCTCTTCAGGGAAATTTGGTCTTGCTTCGGATCTTCGTCCAGCATGGATATAGCGAGCCGCAGTAATTGTAACGACTTTTTAGGAAGTTCCTCGAGCATTTGAAGCAGCGGTTGGCAAATTTTCTCACATCTTGTTAATCAGCTTTCCTATGGTTCAGAAAAGTACGGCTTTCAGATATTATGAAGTCGGGTGTTATTTGCAAAGGCTTTCACAGAGATATGGTCTGAACCGAGGGAAATTACGGGTTGACAGGTTTCTTCATTTATTAGCCCTAGTTCTAATACAGTGATGTTTTGCGAGGTGTAGCAATCTCTCCTTTTCCTTGTTGCTACCATCCTCGTTTACAGATGTTTGTTTTGTCTTTCATACCATCCAGCTGATGTTTCAATTGTAAATCTATAATTAATTCTATTTTTATTCACATAATTTCTTATTGCAAATTAATCGATGAGGAGGATAAGGCTGCCGAACTTATCGCCCGATAATGGAGAACTAACATGGACTCGCTATTATGAATTGGCAGATATTGAGAAATGGTTGGATGGCATTTTGGCCAAATACCCAAAGGTCACTGAAGGCTTCGCCATTGGCAAATCATATGAAGGTCGCACCATTCGAGGTATTAAGATTTCCTATAAGACAGGTAATCCTGGTATTTTCATTGAGTCAAACATTCATGCCCGTGAATGGATTACATCGGCCACCGCCACATGGTTTATCGACCATTTGTTGACTTCCACCGACCCTGAAGTGAGAAATTTGGCTGAAAACTACGATTGGTATATTATTCCGGTGTTCAATGTTGATGGTTTCGAATATACACACAGAACTGTAAGTTGGAATTTTGAAATGGAGGTTTAATAGGCTATGATGTAAAGACACAATGTGGTCACTATATAGAACAATTGGACTTACTAAAGACCTGTAATATCTATGTAGACCATTTGCTCTTTATAAAAACCTGTGATCAATATATAGACCAATTGCTCTTTATAAAAACCTGTGGTCTCTATAGAGACCAATTGATCTTTATAAAGATGTAGACCAATTGATCTCTATAAAGACCTGTGCTGAGTATGTGGACGAATTGGTCTCTATAACCAGTAAGGAAAGTAGTAAAGTCGGACGGGGCCGACTATATGATACCCTTCACCACTTTGGGTATATTCAACCGATGAATCCTAAGAGTTGTCTCATTTTTAAAGGACCAGTAAAATAAAATTGGATCCATAAACATGTCATTCTGCAACCTATACTAAATTTGTGCAACATATACTAAATTACTTAATTTAAAATCGGACGTAAATATACATAAAAGCTATATCAAAATCTAAACCGATTTCATTGGAACTTGTCCCAGGTCATGTTATACTAATTTCAGTATGTTTTGTGCATATCAGAAACATTTTAAGATCTTGGTGCATAATTTACTAAAAATCGGGAGCTCTATCCAAATTAGAGCCGATTTCACCAAAACTTTCCAAATTTTAGGGACTTTGATAAAGAATGATATATAAGGACTTTGGTATACCATTTAATTAAGTCGGTCGAAAATATATGTGGGAGCTATATTTAAATCTGAACCGATTTGCATGAAACTTAACACGCAACGTTCTAGACTTAATTCAGTACGCTATGTCAAATTTCGTGCAAATCGACGGATATATAGGGGCTTTGGTGCACTATTTACCTAAAATCGGACGAAAATATATGTGGGAGCAATATTTAAATCCGAACCGATTTTCATTAAATTCAACACGCATCGGCTTTGGTGCACTATTTACCTAAAATCGGACGAAAATATATATGGGAGCTATATCTAAATCTTAAACGATTTTCTTTTTGTTTTTGCAAAATTTTTTACACATCACGAAGTTTTACACACATTTTTCTAGATTTAATTCAGTACTTTGGTGCACCATTTACTTTAAATCGGACGAAGCTATATATGGGAGCTATATCTAAATCTGAACCGATTTTCTCGAAACTTGGCACACATCGTTCTGGACCTAATTTAGTACTCTATGTCAAATTTCATGCAAATCGAAGGATGTAGAGAGACTTTGTTGCGCAATTTAAGAAAAAGTCTGCTCTAATTGTTTATACAGGATATCGAAGCTAAGCTTCGTAGGTGTTATTTTTTATTGAAAACATTGGATTCATGATTTGAAGAATTTATTACCATAGACATCTGACTCTCTCCATTCTCCTATTATTCTCTGATTTTAGGATCGTATGTGGCGCAAAACTCGCCAACCAGTCTCCACCTCCAACTGCATTGGTACCGATCCCAATCGTAATTTCGCTTACCAATGAATGGTAAACGGTGGTGCCTCATCCAATCCCTGTTCTGAAACTTATGGCGGTCCAGAACCATGGTCTGAACCTGAAGTTAAAGCCTTAGCCGATTATGTGGCTTCACTTCAATTCATATGGCCAGTGGTTCTTGTCTCCCTATGGTTATACTACAACTGAATTCCCTGAAAACCAGAGCGACCTTTTGGCTATTGGTGAAGCCTTTAGAAATGCTATTTTAGAGCTGCCTTATAAGACGGAATATGTACATGGTCCCGCATCGACTGTTTTGTGTAAGTATTTAGGTTAGGATTTTAATGATCTGTGTTTATTTAATAAGTTTATTTTTCTATATAGATGTCACCGCTGGTTCCAGTATCGATTGGGTATACAATGATTTAGATGTTAAGGTTGCCTATACCATTGAATTCCGTGACAAGGGTCGTTTTGGTTTCATCTTGCCTCCTGCACAAATCATACCCAACTGCCAGGAATTAATGGCTGGCATGAAAACCTTGGTATCGAAATCAAAAGCTTTGGGTTATGTGTAAAATTGTATAAAATATAATTGTTTATTTAATAGATTCATTTTTGTTGTTGTTGTTTTTGTTAACGACTCTCATTAAAATATTTGATATAAGACGATAGTAAATCATCAATTTTATAACCTAAATTAGTAGTACAGAGTAGTTTGGAAGCGCCAATCATGTTGCCAAATCGTATGTGGAAATAAGTATTACCGGAACTCCAGAAACTTAAATCAGCATAACCGTAGGAGAGTAGGACATCCTGAAAAACAATAAAAATAGTAAAAGTGTAAGAAAAAAATCATTATCAGAAATCTTCACTTCGAAACTGAGGCACTGGAAAATGCGACCCCAGAAAAAACAGTTTTTGTAAAACGTTCAACCGATCTGAACTTTCTGCCAGAAAATTGTCCCATTACAATCCTTTACTCACCTTCGTTGCGGGATCAATGACATGAAATCCCTTCCGATTAATAGCCAACAATATGGTCGGTGGCAAACTATCATCATTCGATTGTTGAACGACAAAAAATGTCGAACCAAACATTTGCTGTTCGCCTAAAATCGAAAGAAACTTTTGCGCTGCAGAAGTTTCATCTGCCACACCCTGAAGTAACAGCTCCTTTAGTTGACTTGCAATTTGAGTTTTCCAATCTTGAGATTTTTGTTGCCGTATTAATTCTTCCGGCAGGAGGAATGGTAAAATTTCATTTGGTCTTTGTAGCGGTACAATATTTTGACCATATTCTGTTATGTATATCAATGACGCCAGCGTCACTGCTTGATTTTTAGAGATTTTATAATAGCCTGCCAAATACTTCGGTACTTCCTGAGGAAAATGGAATATAACATCGGCATTGGCATCTTTGCCAGTTTGCGAACTAAGCCATAACTTTTTCATGAAATACAATAAATATGGAGTGGATTTTTGTATATCCACCGAACGTGATGGGATATTCTGCATAATCCATTGCATTAGTTCGGTAACGAAATCGAAAATAAATTCATTTTCTGGCAGTGAGAAGACGCGATCGCCGACTTTGACAAACAAACTAAAGCCATCAAGATTTTTCAACTGCAAACGTTTGCCAATGGATTGGACCAGATCTCGGCCTCGTGTAAACGATTCGATTTCAAATGCTTCCACAGTGTTGTCAGGGAAATAAATCTGAAAAAAAACAATTTAATTATTCAAAATTTTAAATATATTTTTCCTCTTCCCCCTCACCTTGTGATAAATGTGCATAAAACGATTTTGTATACCCTCCACCTCGATAACATATGGTGGATGTTTCCTCTGACCATTGCCAAGAGTTCGTCGAACCCGTCGGAGGCATTCGGCGGCAAGAACATGTGTTCGAGTTTTCAAGAAATCCATTAATTCCTTCATAACCATTGGTGAGGGATATGTAATTCCCGTGGCCAAATACATTAGATCCCAACCTCGTTCTTCGCTATAATTTCCTGGGTTATCAGTCAATTGTTTCATTATCTGGCAATAGAGTTCATCTCGTAGTAGGGCATGCTGCAGTGCAGGTTGGAAAATCAAATCCGTGTTGATTTGTTGTTTACCACTTGGTACATCGCCCATATACTAGAAAATAATAATAGAAATGTTTATAAAATTTTAATAATGAATAAGAAGTAAAAAATTTCATTAAGTTCGGCTGGGTCGAAATGGGAAATTATTGAAAAAATTTTTTAGGGAAATTTTCTACTCAACGAGAATCCAAAATATAAAACTATAGCCAATTTGGTTGAAACTCGTGTCCATACTCCCTAAAATACCAAAAGTGAATCATAATTTTAATTAAAAAGATTTTCCAGCCAGTCAGAACCGAAAACCCAAATTACAGCTGATTAGGTTCAAAAAGGAGCCCAAAGACACGTTGCAGCGTATCGTGAAGTTCTGGATGACAAGCAAGCATATGTCTGGTATCGTGCAGTCCATTTGGGCTAATACAAATTGAGTCGGCTACACCATCCTCATCTTAGTTGAATCTTTGATGAACCCTCATGCTTCAGTCCCGGATTACAGTGTCTGTGGGATTGTCATTCATTCTTACATTGATATAGGGGTTCTTTCTTGTAACATAGGACCTCTCTCCCTCTATACCATTAAGATATGTTCTTTCGAGTTTGGTTTAGAACAATTCCACTGCCACTGGAGGCACCCTGTCACAGTTCTCACAACACACAGAACATATAGTTTAACTATTTTCGGAGAGTTCTTCCTTGGGTCTTCGATATATTGTTTCTATATTCCACATACGACTGCCGTCAACACATCTTAGACTTTTCTATATCCTCGAACAGTTTTTGGTTTAGGCCTGATATATGTGTGGTTCTGGCGTATTGTGTCGTTGTAGTGCTGTATATCTTCCGAAAAAAAATTGCGTTAGACAACTGGAAACTTGGATATCATCAGATGGAGGATTAGTACATCAGGCGTCTTTTCTACTGGGGGTCGAAAAAAATCCTGAGATATTTACCTCTTCTGGCATTCTTGACTTCGCTTTAGTAGCGGGACAACCGTACCCAATTTACAGGCTTCAGAAACAATGTAAATAGAATGACGTGTGCTATGTTTCGTGAAAATCGATTCAGATTTAGATAACTCCCATATATAGTTTCGCCCGATTTTAGATAAACGGTGCATCAAAGTCCCTGTAAATCTTTTCATTTGGACGAAATTTGTCATCGCGTATTAAATTAAGTCTAGAATGGCGTGTGCTATGTTTCGTGAAAATCGATTCAGATTTAGATAACTCCCGTATATAGTTTCGTCCGATTTTAATTAAATGGTGGACCAAAGTCCCTGAAAATCATTAGATTTGCACGAATTTTCGCATAGCGTACTGAATTAAGGCTAGAATGACTTGTGTTAAGTTTCGTTAAACTCGGTTCAGATTTAGATCTAGCTCCTGTATATATTTCCGCCCGATTTTAGGTAAATAGCGGGCCAAAGTGCCTGCAAATCTTTTCATTTGCACGAATTTTGGCATAGCGTACTAAATTAAGTCTAGAATAATGTGTGCAAAGTTCCGTGAAAATCGGTTCAGATTTAGGTATAGCTCCCATATATATTTTCGTCCCATTTTATGTAAATGCTGCACCAAAGCCCGGTATATCTTTCGGTGTTAGTATAGCATACTGAATTATGTCTAGAATGATGTGTGCAAAGTTTCGTGAAAATCGGATCAGATTTACAAACACCTCCTATATATATTTTCGTCCGATTTTAAGTAAATGGTGCACTAAAGACCCCTAGCTAGGCCGATTGACACAACAAACTTAAGTTTATATAAATTAATCTCTGGCTGATTTCCTTGAAATCGGTTCAGATATAGATATATCACAGCTTCCATATATAATTTCGACTTATTCATGTTTATTGTACACCAAATTATCAATGGGTGTTTGATTGAGGTTAAATTTTAAACAGTGCAGCATACCGAATAGCGTGTGTCAAGTTTGCTTTAAATCGATTTACAAAATTCAGCATAGGTTGCAGAATGTCATGTGTAGGGATTGATGTTAGTCGGTTTAGATAGAGATTAAGATCACATATTTAAGTTCGTTCAATTTCAATATTCCTTCGAAAAGGCGACGTCTTTTTGGATACATACGTAGAATATACCAAAAGTGGTGAAGGGTATCATATAGTCGGCCCAGTCCGACTTTACTACTTTCCTTACTGGTTTATTATATTTTTGTTAGTTGTTGTTTTTAACAGTGCTCGCGAGTATTCGCGAACATTTGTGTTTTGAGTTTTTCAAAAGAATGTTCTTCAGCAACAAATGCTCGCGAACGAACGAATTGCAAATGCATGTTTATTCATTGTAACTTTATCATTAATAAACCAGTAAGGAAAGTAGTAAAGTCGGACGGGGCCGACTATATGATACCCTTCACCAGTATGGGTATATTAAACAGGACTATTAACATGAAATTGGATGAAATAAAATATGTGATATTTATCTAAATGTGAATCTACCTAGATCTATCCATAAAGTATGTAAATCGACTTCAAACAAATATAAATAGGTCATCCGTTGGGCTATGTCTGTCAAATTTCGTGCAAATCGATGATATACAGGGACTTTGGAGCACCATTTACATGAAATCGGACGAAACTATATATGGGAGTTATATCTAAATCTGGACCGATTTTCACGAAACTTGGCAGACATCATTCTAGACCTAATTGATTAGGCTGTACCAAATTTCGTGCAAATCGAAAGATATATAAGGACTTTGGGGGCACCATTTGCATGAAATCGGACGAAACTATATATGGGAGGTATATCTAAATCTGAACCGATTTTCTCAAAACTTGGCAGAAATCACTCTAGGCTCAATTCAGTACGTTATGCCAAATTTCGTGCAAATCGAAAGATATATAGGGACTTTGGGGCACCGTTTACATGAAATCGGACGAAACTATATATGGGAGCTATATCTAAATCTGAACCGATTTTCACGAAACTTGGCAGACATCATTCTAGGCTCAATTAAGTACGTTATGCCAAATTTCGTGCAAATCGAAAGATATATAGCGACTTTGGTCCACCATTTACATGAAATCGGACGAAACTATACATGGTAGCTATATCTAAATCTGGACCGATTTTCTCGAAACTTGGCAGACATAATTCTAGGCTCAATTCAGTACGTTATGCCAAATTTGGTGCAAATCGAAAGATATATAGGGACTTTGGAGCACCATTTACATGAAATCGGACGAAACTATATATGGGAGCTATATCTAAATCTGAACCGATTTTCACGAAACTTGGCAGAAATCATTCTAGACCTAATTGATTAGGCTGTACCAAATTTCGTGCAAATCGAAAGATATATAAGGACTTTGGGGGCACCATTTGCATGAAATCGGACGAAACTATATATGGGAGGTATATCTAAATCTGAACCGATTTTCTCAAAACTTGGCAGAAATCACTCTAGGCTCAATTCAGTACGTTATGCCAAATTTCGTGCATATCGAAAGATATATAGGGACTTTGGGGCACCATTTACATGAAATCGGACGAAACTATATATGGGAGCTATATCTAAATCTGAACCGATTTTCACGAAACTTGGCAGACATCATTCTAGGCTCAATTAAGTACGTTATGCCAAATTTCGTGCAAATCGAAAGATATATAGCGACTTTGGTCCACCATTTACATGAAATCGGACGAAACTATACATGGGAGCTATATCTAAATCTGGACCGATTTTCTCGAAACTTGGCAGACATAATTCTAGGCTCAATTCAGTACGTTATGCAAAATTTGGTGCAAATCGAAAGATATATAGGGACTTTGGAGCACCATTTACATGAAATCGGACGAAACTATATATGGGAGCTATATCTAAATCTGAACCGATTTTCACGAAACTTGGCAGAAATCATTCTAGACCTAATTGATTAGGCTGTACCAAATTTCGTGCAAATCGAAAGATATATAGCGACTTTGGTCCACCATTTACATGAAATCGGACGGAACTATATATGGGAGCTATATCTAAATCTGGACCGATTTTCTCGAAACTTGGCAGACATCATTCAAGGCTCAACTCAGTACGTTATGCCAAATTTCGTGCAAATCGAAAGATATATAGGGACTTTGGGGCACCATTTACATGAAATCGGACGAAACTATACATGGGAGCTATATCTAAATCTGGACCGATTTTTTCGAAACTTGGCAGACATAATTCTATGCTCAATTCAGTACGTCATGCCAAATTTGGTGCAAATCGAAAGATATATAGGGACTTTGGAGCACCATTTACCTGAAATCGGACGAAACTATATATGGGAGCTATATCTAAATCTGGACCGATTTTTTCGAAATTTGGCAGACATCATTCTAGGCTCAATTCAGTACATCATGCCAAATTTGGTGCAAATCGAAAGATATATAGGGACTTTGGAGCACCATTTACCTGAAATCGGACGAAACTATATGGGAGCTATATCTAAATCGGGACCGATTTTCACGAAACTTGGCAGACATCATTCTAGACCTAATTGATTAGGCTGTACCAAATTTCGTGCAAATCGAAAGATATATAGGGACCGTTTACATTAAATCGGTTAAATATATATATGGGAGCTATATCTAAATCTGAACCGATTTTTCCCAATTTCAATAGGGTTCGTCCTTGGGCCGAATAAGTGACCTATGCCAAATTTCATCTAAATCGGATTATAAATGCGACCTGTACTTTGTTTACAATTTAACACCAACAGACGGACAGACGGACAGACGGACGGACGGAAACATGCATAAATCGACTCAGAAAGTGATTCTATGCATATTCTCAAAAGGAACTATGGGTCTATGAAAACATTTGAATTCTCGCCGTGAGCATTCGTGAGAAAGAGAGTATTTTAATCATTCTTCGCACCCTGGTTTCGAATGACATATGGTAGAGTTGGACAACCTGATTCCTGTTCGATATTTGGTTTAGTTCCCTCCAAAAACCATTGATGTAGTTATTCATTTAGTTCAATAGTTCATTTTACTTCTATCGTTCACATCATTTTATTCGATCAATGAGCGGGAAGATCGATGAACGATGTAATCAAAAGGAACTTTGTGAACGACATCAAAAAAGAAACGCCTGGAGCAAAAGAAACTAGGTGAATGAATGTGCCGGATATATTACCAATCGCTCTTTCTGGAGAACAATTTCTTTGAATTATTTCGTTTCGGAACAACCCAACTCTGAAACACATCCTTCACAAATTATTGTGGTAGATCCTAGCCGCAGGTGGCTAGTGGCGGCATGCAGCAATGATAATTTTCCAGAATCTGTTCTTCGCTACCTCAGAATTTGAATTGTTCAGCTTTTAGAAGCGGTGATGTTGAAAACGCTGCCAAAATTGACAAAGTGCTTTACAGGAAATTATGGCGTACAAAGGATCAGGTGTTCTATTAGGAATACGATGATGGACAGGTGGTCTATGCCAGAGCAAATGACGGGTTGTTAAACTCCTCATTCGCCGGGGAGCTATACATTTGCTCGGGTTGTGCTGTACCCCTCTTATTATTATGTAGGACACAGTATACATGAAACCAGGTATTATTACACGTGCTCCATAACTTCAATACATTTATCGGCATGTGCCTTTCTTTGAAATTTACAATAATTCTAATTCACTTCGCAGTACGATACGGATATATGTTTCACTTTTTCATGCCGAAGGGGTCGACTTCAGACGTAAACGAATTACGAGTGACGAAGATGTGTAGATCGTCCTTAGTCTTGGTTGCTGGTAAAAGTTAACAGCACCACGCTCATAGACAGCTGCCCACTCATGCTGGAACTATACTATGCTGCAGCGACATCCGATGTAATGGAAGTTCCTCGATCACAGTGTAAAAAAGTAATTCCCGAATGTATTCACTTACCTTTAAAATATTCTGAAACATTGTAACAGCCATGTCGAATTGTTCATAGTCCTGCTGTAATTGTTTCAATAATGGTGCCTTTAATAAAACACGAGAATGCCTCCATAACTCGTCCGTATCCGAACGAATTGTATGCAATCCTGATGAAGTGGAACCTCTGCGAGTACTGCAATAAAAAGTGAATATTTTAACACAAATTGGCATAATATTTCCACTTTAAACGAACCTTAAATTATTACTACGAAAATGTTCCTGAGCAAATTTACTCAAGTTGTGCATTTTTAAACGCTGTATTGTGTTGTACTTCGAGCGTATGGGTTTTTGTGGTACACTTTCTAACATATCACGATAGATTTTCAAAATCTTTTCCGAAGGTTTTGTTAGACACGCTACTACCACAACAGCTTTAGGTGAAAATTCTCCTTGCATATTGTTGCAGTAGCCCGTGAATGTTTGATTTTCGTTTTCCATAATTTGTGAACCTGTCACACCATTGCGCAATTCAATAAGATCACCTTTTTGTAATGCCAATCCTTGTTTACTATTTGGCAACTCATCGGCAGGGTTCACCTTATCCAAGGCAATACAATAACGTGATCTCTTTTTCAAATTATCCACCATGTACGTAATAAGACGTTCTACATCTTTTGCTTCGTAACATTTGAAAGTGAAATTTTCCTTTTGTATTGTTTCCAAGTGTAAACTATCCACAGGATTACTTTCATCTGTTGTACTGTAGACTTTGGAAATTTCAGCATAGGAGAGTTCTGCCAAAACTTGTTCCATTTCATCAATAAAATAAACTCCATTGGAATTTATGGCTATAACAATTTGATCTGTTTGAAGTTGTGGTCCCTCAACACGTACAGCTTCATAGAATCGAGAGAAAAGCATGGGCCACGTTAGATGTGCATAGAGACAGATATCTTCAATAGCTGTTTGTTTGGGTGCTTTGATTTTAACATATTCATGCTTCTCATATGTATCACGTATCAAATTCGCCCATGTTTGAATGGATTTTTCACCAGCTATGAGTAATTCTTTGGGAACACTTTGTGATATAAATTCGCGAAGAATCTGGAAAGGAAAAGTTCAAGTTTAATAAAAATACGTAAGTAGTAGAAAACTAAATTGAATCGTTATGTAGCAGAAGTGGGTTAAAACAAGTGAGCTGAACAAGGGATTTTATTATAGTCCATGGAGTCGGTTTAAAAGATTTGAAGGAATATTTTGTGGCCGAGCATAACCAGATTTGTTTATCAAACTTAGGAAGTCACCAAGGTTGAATGTCCTGGGAGTTACAATAGAAGAGTGGTAGGTTGACATGAACCAAGAATTATTTTAAAGTCTAGACAGTCTTTAAGGTTCAATATCCACATACAAAATTGTTTAAAAAAAAAACGCCTTTAATACCGGTTTAAAAAATTAAATCCGAAAATGGTTTACCACCACATCTACAAAATGCTTACCACCTGAAAAAATGTTTAAACAATTTTTACCACTTGAATAATTGTTTTCGTAAAATCCACGCCTTTGGTACGACTGCATAAAAAATATTTCAAAAATTCACGCCTTTGGTACGACATGAAAATAAGTATTTTAAAACATCCAAGCCATTGGTACGACTTTAAAAAATATATTACAAAATATACGCCTTCGCTAGCAATTCAAAACCAGTCAGGAAAGTAGTAAAGTCGGACTGGGCCGACTATATGATACCATTCAGCAATTTGGGTATATTCTACATATGTATTCTAACAGACGTCGGCTTTTCGAAGGCACATTGACATGAAATTGAACGAACCTTAATCTAAATCTAACCTGATTTTTTCGAAACTTAACACACGAGCTATGGTAGGGACATATTTCCATCTCAAAAACATGAAAACCCCCATGAACATGCAGAACAACAACAACAACAATTGTGTGCCGGTCGGCCAAACTTTGGGTCTTTTGTGCACAATATAAATTAAAACGACAAAAATATATATGGGACCTATATATAAGTCTGAACCGACTTTCACGAAACTTAGCACATATCATTCTGGCCCTAATTCAGTACCCTATGCCAAATTTCATGCAAATCGAGAGATATGTAGGGACTATGGAGCCCCATTTACCTTAAACCGAACGAAAATATATATGGGAGCTATATCTAAATCTGACCCGATTTTCTCGAAACTTGACACACATCATTCTAGACTCAATTCATTACACCATGCGCAATTTAGTGCAAATCGTGCAAATTTGGTTCCCCATTTACCTTAAATCGGACGAAAATGTATGTAGGACCTATATTTAAATCTGAACCGATTTTATCGAAACTTAACACACATCATTCTAGACACAATTCAATAAACAACGCAAAATTTCGTGCAAATCGTAAGATATATAGATATAAAGATATATAGGGGCCGATTTTCTCGAAACTTAGCACTCATTCTAGACTTATTTCAGTACGATATGCCAAATTTCGTGCAAATCGAAAGATATATAGGGACTTTTGTGCACAATTTACCTTAAATCAGACGAAGATATATATGGGAGCTATATCTAAATCTGAACCGATTTGCACGAAACTTAGCACACATAATTGTAGACCTTATTCAGTACTCTGCGCTAAATTTCGTGCAAATCGAATGATATATAGGGAGTTTGGTACACCATTTACCTTAAATCGGATAAGTATATATATATGGGAGCTATATCTGAATCTGAACCGATTTTTCCCAATTTCAATAGGGTTCGTCCTTGGGCCAAATACCGATTCTCAAATAAGTGAGCTGTGCCAAATTTCATTCAAATGGGATCATAAGTGCGACCTGTAGTTTGTTCAAAAAAATACATGGACGGACGGACGGACTTGCGTAAATCGAACCATGTGTCTATCTCGTTTCCTTTTGCCTGTTACAAACATATGCACAAAGACATAATACCCTGTACCACAGTGTGGTGATGGGTATAAAAATCCACGCCTCTGCCACCACTTGAAAATTATCTAAAAATCAGTGAGGAAAGTTCAAAAGTCGGACGGGGCCAACTATATGATACCCTTCACCACTATGGGTACATGAAGACATGTTAATATCTACAATATCCTGTTGATATAGAAATTTCGCATACAATAGTCGGGACTTAGTCGGGAGTTCGTTACTCTGTGCAAAATTTTGCTTCAATCGGAACAATATTGGGAGTTTGGTGCACAATTTACTTTAAATCGGACGAAACTATATATGGGAGCTATATCTAAATCTGACCCGATTTCAGCAAAATTTTACATACATCAGTCGGGACTTAATTCAGTACTCTGTGCAAAATCTTGCTTTAGTCGGACCACTATTGGGAGTTCGGTGCACTATTTACATTAAATCGGACGAAGCAATAAATCGGAACTATATCTAAATCTGAACCGATTTCAATAAAACTTGGCGTATAACTATCTAGACCTAATTCAATATATTGGGAGTTTGGTGCATCAATAAGTTAAAATCGGGCGAAAATATATACGGGAGCTATATCTAAATCTGAACCAATTTCAATAGGGTTCGTCCTTGGGCCTATTAAGTGAGCTTTGCCAAATTTCATCCACATTGGATCATAAATGGGACCTCTACTTTATTAACAAAAATACATGAACGGACGGACATGCATAAATCGACTCAGAAAGTTATTCTATGCATATTCTCAAAAGGAACCATGGGTCTATCTCGCTTCCTTTTGCCTGTTACAAACATATGCACAAAGGCATAATACCCTGTACCACAGTGTGGTGAAGGGTATAAACACGCTCAAGAACCCCAAAATACCGTAAATCGGGGGTACCGTTATATGGGTGCTACCAGAAAAAGTAGACCGATATATATAATTATAGTGGAGACATTTGGTACCCAAAAAGAACGCAATGTACCAAATTTCAGTGAATTCGGTTGAAAAGCGCGCTCAAGAACCCCAAATTGCTACAACTTAAATAAAATTTTTAAAAAATCCACGCCTCTGCTACCACTTGAAAAATATAAAAAAACTCCTATGTTGCAACTTAAAAAATATTTTTAATAAAATCCATGCCTATGCCACCATTCTTAATAAAAATTTGCTAGCTTTTAAAAAATATTTTTAATAAAATTCATGCCTATTGTACCACTTGGAAGAATATTTTCTAAATAATCTAAGCTTATGGAACTTCTGCCCAAATATTGGACCATATTAAATTAATTTGTGCATTACCTCATCTTTCATTTGATCACCATGTTCTGCATAATACTGTAGGGCACATATCATAGCAATATCCTTCTCTGAACGACAACGATATTCTCCAAAATTAAGGCCTCTGCAAATCTAAAAGATGAATAATTACTTGCAATTCCTTCTCATATAACAACATTCTTACCTGTTTGTATACCAAATATGCCGCCAATTTATCCTGCCTTGGATCATACCACGAACTAAACATTTCCTTACGGATATACAACTTCCACATGGCCTTACGTTCATTGTGGCCCTGTTCCTTGGCATACTGCTCACAATTTGAGATGGCATCCATAATGTGTTCATTGCCATTGCCCAAAGACATCACTTTATCGTAAATTGAAATGACCAAAGAAAATCCAAAATTATCAATTAGACCCATACTTTCGGACAGCTGGTGAATGGCCTCCACAGTTGTGGAAGCTGAATCAATTTGCAACTTCTTCGAAGTACCATCCATAAGAAATATATCCAAGGTAATTGTTGATTTATTTCGGGTCGATTGTAGCTCCAGCCATGATGGTGGTTGGGTACGTGGACCATTTTGTAGTGTACGATTCAAACGATTTTCACAATATGGACCATAAAGTTCGGGGCCATGCTGTAGAAAACATTTAAGGAAATTTGTAAATTTTGGACTTGGAGGAAAGCAGCCAATGCATAACGACAACAATATCCAGCCTTTGGCAAAGGAGGTGCGATAGGGGTTATTGGTTAGCTGCTTACAGATTTGAGCCAAAATTTCATCCCTAGGGAAATTTGAAAAAATATGCTAAGTATCAATATTTTTTAATTCATTTTCCATCTGAATTACCTTAAATTTGGTCTCAAAATACCATGACCTATAATGAAATGTAATTTTTCCAAATTACTCATTCTGGTGTTCAACACCTGTTGATAGTATTCAATTTCATTTGTATTATCCAATGCTTTCCTCAAAATTTCCGGTAGTTTTGTTTTTCTTTTCAATGTTTTTCGAATTAATCGCCGATGTTGCTCCTGATCACCCATTGTCGCCAAGGCTTCTTGAAATTCTTTACTCTGTACCGTGGAACGACTAAGAGTTTGGGTTAGACGTTGCATGACATTTGTTTTCACTGTACCGCCTTCGGTGGCAGCATCATCCCCATCATCGCTATACTTTGCCTCAGCCATGTCGCCCATAAAACGTAAAATCATTATCCAAATGGACTGTAAGGAAATGGAGTGAAAAATATTAATAAAAATCTAATTGCTGAAGGTCCATACAAAGAAGTAGAAGTCAGTATTAAATATCGATTAGGTCATATCAGAATATCTGTTGAAATCACAATTGACAAAGGCTCAAGTTTGGACATAACCATTATCCGAAAATCATAGATATATCGAAATATGATGGCTGAATTTAGAATCATGCGAAAAGGTCGAACTAAAATGTTCGTGAAATAATCAGAAAATATATTTGGAAGATATATCTAAATCTGATATACCAACCTGGTACGGTACACTATCGTGAAATCAAACTTAAATATATAAGTGAGGGTTCGTCTCTAGGCTAACTAACTAAGCTGTGTCAAATGTAAGCTCATTCGTTTATACGATTTTTTCATAATTGGCATCTCAGTTCTTTGGCTTTTATTATAATTGGTCATAATCAAATGACAATTTTGTACATTTTTATTTATCTTAATACAAGTAATAATGACATCCAGCACAAGCCACTAGACCGTAAGCAAATAAATCAAATTAAAAATTCAAATATATCGCGGGAGCAATCAATATTTGAGACGCGTGTTATTATTATTGTTGCCTAATTAACATATTTCCAACTGAAAATTTTATTTATAGCTATCGTGCTCTGCTAGTTATCAATGCAGTAAATGTTATTAAAAATTTCTATAATAAGAAATTACTATTTATTTATGAGAAATGTCAGCTAATAAGTCACAAGTCAAAATATTATAATTGGATCAATGTGTGTGAGTGACTACATTGAAAAGGGATTTCCATCTTATTAAAGAGTTAAAAAAAACATTTTTTAATTAAAGGTTGTCATTCACACAGGATATCAAGGATTCCACAATTTACTCGCAAAGATCGTTTCTATATTGTTATTCTTGTCAGTAGCATGTTATAGGTCAAAATATTTATGATAAATCTATAATAATTTTACAAAGGCCTATATATTACTCCAAAAATTAACGACACCTTCCGATTGAAGTATTCCAATCATTGAAGCCTCCCAAATAACGGTGTTGCCCAATTATCGTTATTTTGAATGTCCTAGTCACATTGGTACACCTGATTGTCATCAACCAGATACGACAAAAAGGTACCTTTTCGACATATCGGCTTTGGAACTTTTGTGTGCAATATATTGTATATTTACTATATCCGCTCGATAGAACAGATATAGTACCTTTGGAGTCAGAATCGTAGGGGTAAAATTTGTAAAAATCGAAAAAAAATTATGAGGATCAATTCAAAGTATAAAGTATAAATGACACACGTCATTACAAAAAAATCTATTTTTTCTCTACATGGTACATGAAATATGGAAGTTTATTGAGATGTGAAAAAAATACTCTGGAATCGTTCGCCAACTATTATTTCCCCCATACACATTCATTGAACTGTAATGTTTCAGGTTAAATCATAAAGTTTTGTATAATTTTCCACTAAAATATTATTATTATCCAAGAAAATGGGAGCAGACTAAATCAGTTCGGCCGGACCGAACTTCCCACCTTAGGTATACTGATAGTTACTTGAAATGAAAATTTAGGGAACATACCAAAAAGTAGACGTATACCGACAATTGTACCAAACGATTGGGGAAAACCATAATGGAGATCTTTTCTAAAACCCCAAACCCCCAAAATAAGGATCGATATTGACGACGCATGGGGTGGGGTAAAAACTACTGATTCAATGTGAAAACCAGTAAGGATAGTAGTAAAGTGGGACTGAGGCGACTTCACCACTTTGGGCATATTCATCAGATGAATCCTAACAGACGTCGCATTTTTAAAGGACCAGTAACATGAAATTGGATCCATAAACATGCCATTCTGCAATTCATTACCCTGTACCAAAATTTCGTGCAAACCTAAAGATATTAAGGGACTTCGGTACAACATTTACCTTAAATCGGACGAAAATATATATGGGAGCTATATCTAAAACTGAACCGGTTTTCAGGAAACTTAACACACATCATTCCAGGCCTAATTCATTACCCTGTGCCAAATTTCGTGCAAATCAAAAGATATATAGGGACTTTGGTGCACCATATACATTAAATCGGACGAAAATATATATGGGTGCTATATCTACATATGAACCGATTTTCAGGAAACTTAACACACATCATTCTAGATCCAATTCATTACGCTGTGCCAAATTTCGTGCAAATCGGAGGATATATACTTCGTACTTTGTTAACATAAATACATGGACGGACAACGGACGGACGGACAGACAGACGGACATGCGTAAATCGACTCAGAAAGTAATTTTATGCATATTCTCAAAAGGAACCATGTGTCTATCTCGTTTCCCTTTGCCGGTTACAAACATATGCATAAAGACATAATACCCTGTACCACAGTGTGGTGAAGGGTATAATTATCATTGGAGGAAAAAACGGTTTGTATGCTTATGTCCCTTGATTGATTGTTGATTACCGATCATTTGGATTTATCATTATATGAGGAGTTATGCCTAAAATTTTTGCATGACGAAAATCCGTATGTATTATTATATCCTCCGAAGGTTGAAGAATTACAAAAGATGTCTAAATTGGCAAAATCATATTTATATTCCTTACTTTCGGGTACAGAATATCCCCCAACTATGGTGGAATACGATAGGCCTAAAACGCCGAAGAAAACTGGTAACTATTTTCATATAAACCAGTTAAAACTAGGGAGCGGAGCAGAATAGTCGGATCATATAATGCCCTACACAACTTCCACGAAAATCTAACTTTCTGCGGTTCTATATTCCGAGCTTGGGCACTATTTCGCGATATTTGCACCCTCTTAAAGTCAACAAATATTACTAATATTCAGTACAGCCCTTCTAATTACTTTTTCAGATTCCCTTCGGAGTGGGTTGTGTTGTGATGTTCGGCTTTCAATTGTATCCTATAAATTGACTCGAAAAAATACAGACAAAAAACAAAAATAAGTTTTCGGTCCACTTCATCCCCGTAGTACAAAATGGAAAAATTTGCTGTTGCAAACATAAATTTACTGTGAAAAAAAATCATTTCGGGGCCCCCTCTCTGCGTACGTCCCTGATCTTAGATATACTATCAACTTCCCGGGTCTATGTCCTTCAGGGGTAAATATATACGATATAGAATACAAATTTTGTCATTATTCACATAAAAGTCATTTCATATTGACTGATCTTTATTAAAACATGCACGCTTATTTTTTAGGCCAGTCCATGTAAAAATTCACGATGTTTGGGTCATAATTGCGGCTTCTGGAGCGACCAGAAAATCAGACAAAAATAAATCTTTTGTCCATTTCATCCCTTAAATATTAACCGATCTTTACCAACAATAGGGGTCTTCATTGGCCGGAATCCATCCTACATGCAAAATTTCGTGAAGATTTGTCCATAACTGAGGCCTGTATCGTGTTTACAAATTATAATGGACAGACGGACGGACACACATGTCTAGATCGACTCAGCTATTCGAGATATCGGTATACCTTAAGGTGGGTCTATGACCAATATTTCGCGGCCTTACAAACTCTTGGAGCTGCACAAAGGTATAATACCCTGACAACTTAGTTGAGTAGAGTATAAGTGCGGCCCAGTCCAACTTTTTTTGTAAAACTAATGGGGGCTGCTTAAAAAGACGTGAGAAAAAATTATTACTTTATAGATGGAAAGCAATTTATGGGGCCATATCAATTATCATCAATATTGATAATTTTGGGTAGTATCCTTATTTGGGGACTACACACAAAATTGGTTTAATATTAGTAATATATAGTACAAGGATGTGCTATACAATGACAACCGAAAATACTAAATTACAGCCAATTTGGTGAAAAATGTGCCAAAATCCCAAAAATGCCGAATATTGTAGTACCGTTATGTGGGGTCTACCCTGAAACATAAGTCAATATTAATAATTTTTAGTTGGTGTATGAGCTAAACACTAAGAACCCAAAACGTGGAACAATATAACCTACTTGCAATGCTAAACATCCTATGAGTACTAGCAATGTCTGTGAAATTTTTCAGAGATCTATCTTATATACTGTGATCTCTATCGGCATAGAATGGGGTCTTCGGTGAATATTTCGAGATATTGCAAAAGAAATGACGAAGTTAATATACACTCCATCTTATGGTGGAGGGTATAAAAATCATGTACTTTTTAAACCCTCCACACACTGTGAAGGTCAAGTAACCACAGTACTAAACAAACTAATTAGAAAATTTACATATGTAAATAGACATAATTTGTCTTACTAATATGTTATAATAACGCATGCCAATATTTACTGATTTTATGTTAATCCACAAGTATAATGACTTAGTCAAAATGCAAGTCATCCTAAAATATATTTTTGTTTCTTCAAAAATTTCCATTGTTTATATATTTTTGTTGAATGGAATAATTTCCAGTTTTTTAATCATTTATTTGACTGATCGATTTCGAAATTTTTACGGAAATTATAATTCTTAGTAAACATTCTGCTCCCCTAGAATTTGTTTATGTCTGGCGTCTAGCTACAACAAATATCAATTAACACATTTGCGCCTTACCTGAGCGGCAATCTCATCCAATGGCAAGTCATGGTCTAGTAGAGATTTCTTCAATGGTTTCTTGCTATAATGCCCGGTAACGCCGGAATTAAAATAAGTGGCGGCAAATTTGGCAAAACTATATTCCGAGGCATCGATATCGGGAACTTTGGTTTTGGGTAGACGTATTGTACCCCCAGTTGATGAAGTTGTTTCAAGAGATTTCTTTAAAGTCTAGAGAGAAACAAAAACAACACATCAATAATATAGCAATTAAATAATACTCATAATATAGAAATAAAATATAAACAAATCCAAAAAAAGAAATCACTTGTACAAACACCTCGTTTTCACTACTCGTACAATCCACAAAACATAAATATAGTGCAGTACACAAATACATTCAGTACAATAAACAAATAAACAGCAGCAACAACAACAACGACCAAAACAATTCAATATCGTAAATTAGGTTTGTGTTCAAAAATTCCAATTTTTTTTAATTGACAAAAACTTATGACCGTTATTCACTTGTCATTTTCTTTACTATGGATCGTAAATATTTATCTGACTTGGTGGCGGTGGCTTTAAGGCTTTACTGATGCAATCGAATTTCTTTGATAGAAGTTACCTGGCGGTAGTGTTTTTTTTTATAACGCATATAAATTATGACAACGAATTTTATCGTCTCTTGTGTAAATAAAATGCAGGTTCTATTGGTACAGTGGCTCATGGTAAATATCGGATGAAATAATTCTGTTAAGAAATTAATAATTTATGTCTTGAATGGAAATCCCATTCTCGATAAACAAACATTGATTTGTTGATTGTTATTCCGTTTGCAAAACACAAAAATATTCGTCGAAGAAACCTTAAGGTATATATTCTTGATCATAATAAAATTCTATGTAAAGTTAGATGTTCTGCTACATCTTTAAAATATAGGTGAAAGCAAATCCCGAAAACTTAAGGTGCTCCTTGTCTAAGTAAAATTCCATGACTATGTTGAGGATCTGGAACCTTCTGGTATCAAATAGTGGCGGTGAAGAAGATGCCCCAGAACCAAATAAGAGATGACACTCTATACCGTCATCTCTTATTGATTCTGGGGTATCCACCTAGCCAAGATGAGGTCAGAATAGCAATAAATCAGCTGAAGAACAATAAAGCAGAGGATGGGCTACCAGCCGAACCATTCAAAACTGATGGTCAGATGCTAGTCAGGAGCATGCAACAGTTGATTAGTAAAATTTGGCTGGAGGAATTAATGTCCAATGTTTGGAACCTCAGCATCCTGTGTCCCGTGCACAAAAAAGGAGACAAGACCACAAGTCAACTATAGAGGTATAAGTCTCTCCTAGCATATAAAGTACAATCCAGCGTACTGTGTGAACGACTGAAGCCAATGGTCAATGACATTACTGGACCACACATATGCGGCTTCAGGCCGGCAAATCCACCTTTGACCAGATTTTCACTCTGCACCAAATCCTGGAAAATACCTATTCGCCAACTATAAAGCCGCATTCGATAGCCCTCTTCTTTCTAAGGTGCTTCAAGCCATGTCTGCGATCGGATTTCCTGCAAAATTAATACAGCTATGCTGCATAACTTTGAGTGGCACAAGGTTAGCAGTTCAAGTCGGAAAGGACCTCTTGGAGCCTTTCAACACAGAACGATGATTCAGACAAGGTGACAGCCTCTTTTGCTACCTTTTTAACGTCCTACTGGAAAAAGTCATACTAGATGCAAATGTAAACAGATGTGGCACTCTGTACACCAAACAACACATGTAACTCACCTATGCCGACTCACACATTGCGAGCGGTACAGCCACAATTGAAGGAATTGTGAAGGAGTCTGCTAAAAAGGGGGTTGGCAATAAATGGCGAGAAGATCTGACAATATCAACGCGCAAGACGTCCAGTAGACTCGTACAAACTATGAAACTTGAGAACTGCAGCTTCGATGTAGTCAAAGATTTAATATACCCTGGTACCGCCGTAAATGAAACTAATGGCATCAGTTTCGTAATTCGGAGAAGAATTATGTTAGCCAACAAATGCTGCTAGGGTCTAAGTAAACAATTTAAGCGAGATCTACAGACGTGCTATACCATATATACACGGACATCGACATAATCAGTCGTATCAAGCTTCAGCGACATCGACATACTCAGTCGTTTCAAGCTTCAGCGACTTCGGTGGATATTAAGCGAATATATGAGAATGTCACAGCTCAAAAGGCATATAAAAGCAAGCCAAGTGCTGGAAATCTTTTTATACCCTTCACCACACTGTGGTACAGGGTATTATGTCTTTGTGCATATGTTTGTAAAAGGTAAAAGGAATCGAGATAGATCCATGGTTCCTTTTGAGAATATGCATAGAATCACTTTCTAAGTCGATTTATGCGTGTCCCTCCACCCGTCTATCCGTCCGTCTGTCCATGTTAAATTGTAAACAAAGTACAGGTCGCATTTATGATCCGAATTGGATGAAATTTGGCATAGGTCACTTACGAACCCTATTGAAATTCGGAAAAATCAGTTCAGATTTAGATATAGCTCCCATATATATTTTCGTCCGATTTAAGGTACATGGTGCACCAAAGTTCATAAATATCTTTCGATTTGCACGAAATTTGGTACAACGTACTGAATTGAGCCTAGAATGATGTCTGCCAAGTTTAGTGAAAATCGGTCCAAGTTTTGAGAAAATCGGTCCAGATTTAGATATAGCTCCCACATATAGTTTTGTCCGATTTAAGGTAAATGGTGCACTAAAGACCCCTATATCTGTCGATTTGCACGAAATTTGGTACAACGTACTGAATTGAGCCTAGAATGATGTCTGCCAAGTTTCTAGAAAATCGGTCCAGATTTAGATATAGCTCCCATAAATAATTTCGTCCGATTTCATGTAAATGGTGCACCAAAGTCCCTATATATCTTTCCATTTGCACCAAATTTGGCATAACGTACTGAAATTAGCCTAGAGTGATGTCTGTCAAGTTTAGAGAAAATCGGTCCAGATTTAGGTATAGCTCCCATATATAGTTCTGTCCGATTTAAGATAATTGGTGCACTAAAGACCCATATATCTGCACGAAATTTAGTACAACGTACAGAATTGAGCCTAGAATGATGTCTGCCAAGTTTCTAGAAAATCGGTCCAGATTTAGATATAGCTCCCATATATAGTTTCGTCCGATTTCATGTAAATGGTGCACCAAAGTTCCTATATATCTTTCGATTTGCACCAAATTTGGCATAACGTACTGAATTGAGCCTAGATTGATGACTGTCAAGTTTAGAGAAAATTGGTCCAGATTTAGATATAGCTCCCGTATATAGTTTCGTCCGTTTTAATATAAATGGTGCACCATAGTCCACATATATCTTTTGCTTTGCAAGAAATTTGGCATTGAGCCTAGAATGATGTCTGCCAAGTTCCGAGAAAAGCGATCCAGATTTAGATATAGCTACTTTATATTGTAGATTGATTTTAAATAACTGATGTACCAAGGATCCAATATATGGCTAATAGCAACGCAACGTACTGAAATTAGTATAACCTAACCTGTGACAAGTTTCGTTGAAATCGGTTCATATTTGGATATAACTTCAATATATATTTTTGCCTGATTTTAAGTAAATTGGACATTGTTAGCCAGATTGACATCAAATTTTGCACAGCGTACAAAATTAAGCATAGAATTACGTATTTGCGTTTTCTAGAAATACAGACATAGCCCAACGGATGATATATTGATATTTGTTTGAAGTCGATTGATCTAAGTCGATTCACATTTAGATAAATATCACATATTTTATTTCATCCAATTTCATGTTAATAGTCCTGTTTAATATACCCATAGTGGTGAAGGGTATCTTATAGTCGGCCCCGTCCGACTTTACTACTTTCCTTACTGGTTTAAGTTCAGCTTATTGAACAAATGTTCAGTCTCGAGCCAGCTAAGTAAGTAAGTTGACCGAAAACTCTTTTTATTTTTTAGTCGCTCTATCTATATATATATATACGTATGGGAGTACGTAGTACAAAACTTTGGATCTTTGATGCACAATTTACTTAAACTCGGACAAAAAAAAATATGGGTTCTATATCTATATTTGAAACGATTTTCTTCAATATCAATAGGGTTCGTCCATGGGTCAAATAAATGAACTGTGCGAAATTTCTTTTTATTCTGCACATATATGTATGTTACAAACATATGCACCGATACATGAAGGGTGTAAAGCTGTGACTAAATGAATCCCATTTGGATCAACAATTTCGAGCTTTACTTTTATTTGAATAATACTCGGACAGACAGGCATGTGTATCCTCAAAAGTAAATATACACGTTAACCCGTGCCACAGTATAGTATAGGGTATAATCAACATAGTTCTACCGGAGTTTTGGCATTTTACCCACTATTACCTCATAATAGGTACTAGGCGGATTTTCTATGTCGCTGTAATTTTCTGTATATTGAAGTTTTTTTGACTATTTTCCGAAATTAATTATCCAAGTCAAACGTGTTCTCTTTTATTCGTTGTTTCATTCGCTTCGAGTCACTGTCTCGATTTTCTGGTATGTTGGAAAACAAATATGCGAAGAAACGAAACGTTGACTTATATTCCTCATTCATCCGTTAAGTGATAAGACACGTTGGTTCAACCATAAATTAGTAGAGTAAATATTGAGTATCAGCGATCATTGTTGAAGGCAAGCGGTTCAATATAATAAATGGAGGGACGTTTATATGGCCGCAAGCAGCAGCAAGACCAAGAGTCTCAATTTCACACCTTATCAATCGATGTTTATGGGACCTCCAAGTGCTTGTACTCGGCCGTTGGTATGACAACAATTTTAAATGTTAACATTTATGTTCGGTCAATTGTTGTTTAATGATTTACAGGTAGACAAGCATTGATTTAGGAGACTAAGAGTGATGAAGAGAGAGAGAGCGTGAGAGAACACGCCAGATTGTGCAGCCGAGCTAGCGAGAACCAATGAAAATCGGAATTGAGTGATTACACAAAAACAATGGAAAGTGTTTGTGTGTGATGGCAACGGACGCGTGTAAACATAGAACGTAGAATTGATAAAATCAATATTGAGTTAAATACTACAAATGGAAATGGGATGATGTGAGTGTGTATGTATATTTATACGTTTAAATTTAGTAATGACTTAAGCCATGCCATTTATATTAGTCAAATTTTTGAAGGGTCTTAATAATTTTATTTCGTTAGATTTTGTTTAGTCTTTGGCGGTGGTTTGGTGGTTGCACAACCTTCATAGAGAGGTATTTTTCGGTTTGCCGAAAGTTGCTGGTTGCCCTGGAAAGGATTGCGTGGGAAAATTAAATATATTTATTTTTGTAAAATTGGGGCGAATGTTGTTTTATTTATTAAAGGATAGAATCTGAGGATAAGTATTTACGAAGGATATAAAAGTGAAAAAAAGGATAAGTTCTTAAAAAAGAATATTGATTTTAAAAGAAAATTTATATATGTTTATATTACCATAAAATGGATTTTAAAAACATGATTTAAAAATATAAAATAGGAGAATTAAATAATTCTAAAAAATAACATATTGAAAACATTTCCGATTGTTAAGGAAATTACAATAAAAAAATGTAAATTAAAATTTCGTCAAATTCGATCGGGTCGAACTTTTTTCCGTATAGTGATCAAGTCTTTGGCTTAAACTTGACATTCAATGAACATTTCTTTCAATTTCGAATTTCTTAATTTTGAACAACATTAATTGTTTGATTTTACGATCACCGCTAGAGTGTGAGAGAGTAAAAGGAATACAACACTCACAAGTGATAGCACAAGATTTGTCTAGTGGCAAATTGCACTCAGTTCTTGTTGTGTTGAGTCCTTTCAGATCGTGCCTTGGAAACGAGTACTGTTTATAGTATTGCTGTTTATAGTAGTGTTTCTGTACAATTTAAGGGAAAGAGCTTCCTACATTGTAATAAAATTCATGTTTTAAACGTAAACCTTTTATAGTTGAATATTATTTATTTAATTTTACCAAAACAAACTCGTAAAAAAAGCAAAAGAAAACTCAAGATAGCGGTAAAATGGTTGTGCTTACGCTCTTGAAGAGCAACACAAGTAATATCATATGGTGGTTTCTCATTTACTCTCCGAGCATTTTCTCTTTGGGCACCCCTAGGAATATGCATAGAACAGGGCTAGGCAACTCATAAGGAAGTAAAGTCTCCTGCATACTTTAGACGTAAACTTAGGAAAAGTTTGTAGAGTACACCTAAATACAGAACGGGTTTGTATAAATAATTGGAGAATAAATCCAGAATTTTTTTGTTGAAGAAGTGATGTATTTATTTCGGTTTTAGCGGATGAAACAATATACAGTGGCTCCATCGCATAATCGGACAAAAGTTTTCCTATTCTGAACATTAAAAAAAGAGTTACACATATATGGGCAATATTGCCAATTTTTTAACATAGCTGAAGCGGAGATTCACCCCTTTATAACTCGGGAACTACTTAAGTATATGAAAAAAAAGTGAATAGTTTTGGGTTAATTGATCTGTCGTTGCAAACTGTTCATGATATTGACCTCAAAACTTTATTTTGGTGGAACTTTATTTTGGTGGTGCGGGAGTAGGCAATTTGCATTTTATTGATGGAAAAATGGACAAATTTGTCTACCTCAACATTTTAAAACAAAATGTAAAGCAAAGTGCAGACAAATTGGGTATCGCGAACAACATTGCCTTTTATCAACACAACGATCCCAAGCACACATCAGGTGTTGCAAAGCTTTGGTTGATCCATAACTGCCCCAAACTTATACAAACACCTGCACAGAGCCCAGACCATAACATAATTGAGCATCTTTGGGAAGAATTAGCTAGGAGAGTGTATGAGAAAAAATTTAACTCCTTAGTTCTGAACAACAAAGGATATGCAACTAAATATAAATTTCCCCATTTTTTGTATTTTTTAAAATTGATACTTTGATTTGTCCGATTTTGCGTTGAACACAATAAATTGAGTTAATTTTGTTTTTCTGGCGAAATTTACTGTTATCACTAGGAAAGTTGTTGTTTTTTGTATTGTTCAGAAATATAAGTAAGTAATGTATAAATAAAAGCGAAAAAACTACACATTTAGACAATTTCTTTGAAATGTATAGCATTATTATATCTGACAACCACTTGTCCGATTATTCGATGGAGCCACTGTATGTATAATATTTTTGATAAGGTATCTAAAAAAACCAGTGAGCGGAGCAGTATAGTCGGACGGGGCCGACCATATGATACCCTACACAACTACCACGAAATTCAAACTTTCTACGGAGCCTAGGCAATATTTCGTGATATTTGCACCCTCTTGCACGATTAGAGGTAAACAGCAAGTCTTCCTTACACTGACATATTTTCCTATTGTTCAGAAAATAACACAAAAAAAATATAAGTTTTCAGGCCACTTAATTCCAAAATTATTATCTCATCATCACCGAAAATTATAGGCGTTGTACTTGACCATAACTGGAACCTCATGGAACATTTCAAAGCGATCAGCGCTATAGTTCCGCTCTCTAGAGTGATAATGGGTTACTAAATAATATAAGAATACGGAGATACCTGTAAATATTTAGGTGTAACTCCCGTATCCGAGCACATACGACAATATAATTGGTATTAATTTAAAGGTCGACCACTCCTCTTGGATATAATATCAACGTCTCGGGTCTATGTCCTTCAGGGGTAATTATATACGCCATAGAATACAAATTTTGTAATTTTTCACACAAAAGTCAGGCTCCATTTGACCCGCTAAATATTGACCGATCTTTATAAAAAGAGGCATGCTTATTCTTTGGCCCGATTCCTTTCTCCATGCTAAATTTCACGATGTTCGGGCCATTATTGCGGCCTCTGGAGCGACCAGAAAAACCGATAAAAATTTAGTATTTGGTCCATTTCATCTCCTAAATATTAACCGATCTTTCCCAAAAACAATAGGGGTCTTCATTGGCCAGAACCCATCCTACATACAAAATTTCGTGAAGATTGGTCCATAACTGTGGCCTGTATCGTGTTTACAAATTATAATGGACAGACGGACGGACGGACACACAGGTCTAGATCGACTCAGCTAGTCGAGATATGACGATCCGTATACTTAAAGGTGGGTCTAGGACCAATATTTCGCGGCGTTACAAACTTTTGGGGCTGCACAAAGCTATAATACCCTGACAACATAGTTGTGTAGCGTTTAATTAAAGAAAGTTTCCTTTGCTACGTGGAATTTGAAGGATTGACAGGAAAATAATTTTCTACCGTCATTATAAACGCAATAATATGTTTGGGTTTGGATCCAACAGTTTCGAGAGGTCAAGGATTTGACAGCGTGTCTAAGATGCAGGCAATTATATTGGAGTGCAGGTCATTATTAATTAAAATTCATTTCTGCCGCATAAATTCATCGTTATTTCAACATTTAAAATTAAGTTTAAATGCGTCTGCGAAGATTCGATAAATTCCATGTATATTTTCTAACATTTTGGAAAATGACTCATTCTTTGGAAAATCCAAAAAGGTCCGTTACTTTATGTAGAATATTTCGGAAAGCAAATAAATGAAGTCAATGACTTAATATGAATTTATTTCTAAGAAATAGAAGTTTCTGTGCCACGATGGGTTGTACAGATCAAATGTAAGGAGTTGGAACGGAGCTACATTATTTATCCCATGTTTGGAGAACTAACTAAGATTTAATAGAAATCATACAATTTTATGAAAAATAGCTGAATGTGGATCTGTGGATCATTATGTGGAAAGCGAAAGATTGCTACATTTACACATTATATTTGAAGAAGGACAATTTTTCTTTTTATACTCTTCACCACACTGTTACAGGGTATTAAGTCTTTGTGTATATGTTTGTAACAGGTAAAAGGAATCGATATCGAACCATGGTTCCTTTTGAAAATACGCATAGAATCACTTTCTGAGTTGATTTCGGCATGTCCGTCCGTCCATGTATTTTTGTGAACAAAGTACAGGTCACATTTATAATCCGATTTGGATGAAATTTGACACAAATCACTTATTTGGCAAGGACGAACCCTATTGAAATTGGAGAAAATCAGTTCAGATTTAGATTTGGTCCGATTTTATGTAAATGGTGGACCAAACTCCCAATATTGATCCGATTGAGACAAAATTTTGCATAGAGTACTGAATTAGGTCTAGATTGATTTATGCCAAGTTCTATTGAAATCGGTTTAGATTCAGATATAGCTTCCATGGAACACCATACTGCCATTATTGGTCCAACTGAGATAAAATTTTGCACAGAGAACTGAATTAGGTTCTCTCTAGATTTAGATATAGATACCAAATATAGTTTCGCCCGATTTCATGTAAATGGAGCACCAACGAGTCAAATTGAAGCCAATTGAATTGAATTAATTGAAGCACAACATTTTGCACAGCGTACAGAATTAAGTCCAAATTTATGTATGCGAATTTTTGTTGGAATTGGTTCAGATTTAGATATAGTTGCTTCCGATTTTATGTAAATGGTGCACCATACTGCCAATATTTGTCCCATTGAGACAGAATTTTACACAGCGCACTGAATTAGGTCCAGATTGAGGTATGCCAAGTTTTGTTTTTTTTTCGTCTGAAACAAAATTGTGCCTACCGTATTGATGTTACTACAGGTTGACATCCGCGGAGTTTTGCTCGATGATTGACATTCACATAAATTTTAGATTTTAGTATGGGTTGTTTTAATTTAGTTCAATTTTTTTGCTCGATGATTGACATTCAATATTTCATAAATTTTAGATTTTAGTATGGGTTGTTTTAATTTAGTTCAAATATCTATGTACTTCGCGCAGTTAATTTCGTCCATTTCAATGGTCCTCCAATTTCTATTTTAGGTAAAGGATATTGTATATATGAACATGTTTTGTATGTACCCAAAGTGGTGAAGGGTATCATATAGTCAGCCCGTCCGACTTTTGAACTTTTGTTTACTGTTTTTTTTTCTGTTAATTGGTGTGGCACCCAAACATCGAGCTTTTTTTTGAATCCAGCTTTGGGTAAATGGTTTAAAACAGTTTTATGGTCGATTTTTAGCTCCTGGGCGATGTTACGACTGCTAACATGTCGGTCAATTTCGATCATTTCTCCGATTTTATCGACATTTCACCAACGGCCTAATGGATTTCTTTTTCCCCAACCTAATATTTTGATTAATGTTAGTCAAATTTACCCACCGAATTTGGTATTGCGTGACATAGTCTCCATATAAAAGTCCCCACCTTTTTAAGAGATTTTGAAAACACCCTACAAGTTGTAGGTCAATTTTTCACCCGAATGGATTTCTTTTTCCCGCCCCTGGGCGATGTTACTACTGCTAACATGCCGGTCAATTTCGATAATTTCTCCGATTTTATCGACATTTTCAACGACCGGCCTAATGGATTTCTTTTTTCCCAACCTAATATTTTGAAAATGTTAGTCAAATTTGCCCACCGAATTTGGTATTCCGTGACATAGTCTCCATATAAATGTTCCCACCTTTTTAAGTGATTTTGAAAGCACACTACATGTTGTAGGTCATTTTTTCACCCGAACCGATTTCAACAAAACATAATTCACGTCATTTTGTAATGAAATTTGTTCATTTGCAGAACTAATTTGACGACCAGCGAAGAATTTATAGAAAAAGCTTACAGTATGCGAATTCTTCAAGATCTAATAAGGAATAATGTGGCCTGTTTTGTCCGACAATGAGTTTCAATTAGGTTTAATTTGCAGCAATGTAGCTATTACGTATTCGGATTGGTTCAACAATATTATTACTTTTCGTCTTTGTAATGTTTAATATAGCATATTTGCCCTATTTAAAGCTGGGCCAAAGATTACCCGGGATCAGACCTTTATAAGCTGAGAATCATTGCCTTTAAGTGCCTCGGTGGATTGATTGATGATGGTGGGGTAATATCATTATATTATAATTACTTTAATTTTGTGTATACAGTATCATGTTTATGGTGCATTATAATATAATAATTAAACAACACAATTAATGCAAAAAAGCTTCCGCCACCACCATCATAATCAGCCACACAAAGCATTTAAAGATCAAATATAATTCCAAAGTAATATATGAATGTATATAGACACAAAAATACAAAACTACAACATTTTTATACAATCTCCATGTCATGGATATAAATTAATAGAATTTTATTTACAATAAATAATTATACATACTTGTTTTGACATAAAATACTTTGAGGTTTGGTTGTTGTTGTTGACAAGAAAACAAAAAGAAATAACAAACAAAATACATAATTAATTATAATTACGTTTTTTATAAATATTTTGTACAAATAATTTAACAAACAAATAATCTTGCAAAGTGAGGGATTGAGGCAGGATAGAAAACTTATCTCTAGGTAAAAAAGAAAAAAAAATACAAACTACCAGTGAAACGTGGGGATTGGGAAAATGGCAAGGGTATTTTATTGTGGGGGAAAGCGGGTATGTACTGGCACAAATGGAAATGAAATTTTAATACTACCCACCATATTCACCAATCGATCGTAGGGGTTTATGGAGGTCTTATAGAATTTATAAAAAACATACAATTTCCAATTTATTTTATTTTGTTTCGCATGAAACAAAAGGAATGGGGACAGGGTAATATCTACACACACATATACATTTATTTACAGACGTGTTTGATTTGCATATTTTCGTGGTGGAGGTTGGGGTACGCTCGATTCATAATAATTTACCGGACGCGATAACAATTTGGTGGGTATTATACGAGGTTTACTTAACACTTTCTCAAACATTAGAGATTTCTCTTTAACATTGGGTCCCACTGGGCCACTTACATCGGCATCATTGAGGAAACCAAAGACATCATCGACAATTTTCTTCGAGGACTCGTCATCAATGTAGTTGTTGTTATTACGTTCCTCCTCCGGTTTAACATGGCCATTAGTTGTAGTTGTATTTGTTGTACGTGGTGTAGGGGCAGGACTTTTCTTCAGAGGATCGATGCCTTTCAGACGTTTCTGATAATTATCCTCAGCATGCTGCTTCCAACGACGTTCGCCTTCCCGGCGATATTGTTCCTCCTCTTGTTTCCTCAGGGCCCGCAATTCTCTTATCTTCAGCAAACGTTCAGCATATTTTGCTCGGAATTCCTTGCGTGCCAAATAGCCTCTACAGCGGGCCTGCAGCAATGTTACACGTCTTCGTAGTTGGACAAAATCATAGGTTAATTGTCGTGATTGGACCTTGGCCGCCAGACGATGGAAACCCCTCTGCATTAACAAGAAGTCTCGACGTGGTTTACAGGCTCTCCAATTTCTTTGTATCACAATGGCGGCATTACGATGCTTTTCCATATAACGTTTAAATATTAACCGTCTTACAGCTCTCTGGATGGTAACAATGGCTTTGAGTATGGCCCGCGACCTTTCCTCCTCCAATAGGGCGTCGTCACAATCCTTCAGGAAAACTTTCGTTAAACCAAATTGATGATCCGATTTCAGTGATAATTCTTTATGGCAAATATCCTCAGTGACTTGGCGATAGTTCACCTTGTCCAAGGGGCCTAAGCCACGCATGAGAATACGATAACGTTGCACAAATTCCTTGTAGGTGTGGCGTATGGGATAGCCAGCACGTCGTATGCGCGCAGTTTCCATCATACCCGAGTAGCGTAGCTGGCGGACACATAGTTCACGATCGAATTGCTAGAAAAAGAAAAGAAGCCGAATTATTTTAAAACTCTCTCCTGTAATATCTCTCCCCAAAACTTACATTTGGTTGTTTATTTTCATTGGGTTTGATGCAGCGTATAAAGAATGGGTGAGCAGCCGCCAATGTTCGCATCAGCAACTCTAAAGAGTTGCGGAATTTCACCGACAACGTCACCTGTTTCTTAATCGTATCGAATGGTACCGTCACCGGGAAAATTTCCTTCAGGAATTTATTTTTCGATTTGGCAATCATCGTATTTAAATCCATACTAAATGAATCACGATTCTTCTCCAAAAATCCTTGAGGATTATACATAACCACACCGGCATAATGTCGAATACCGAATAGAGTATTGGATCGTGATTTAGTTTTAACATAAATCGAACGATTACCATGTTGCGAATGCAATTTTTCGAGCAACGTATAGTCAGTACCTTTGGGGAATTTCGATTCTTCATCGATAAGAGACATAATATTAATGGCTTTCATGCCGATCATATCGAGCACCTCTTGATTGTCTTGAAATTCAATATGTTGCCAACTGATATTCTCCTGTTGATATTCGGATTGTTCCATCTGCAATGAAAGATGACGAAAATATAATTATTGATTTATAAGAAATAAAATAGAATCATGGTTTCCTGTACCGACGCGACCAAGACGTTCTTCCGATTCATGAAAAGTTGTAGTGGTTTCGAGGCAATGCGGCATCGCAGAACCCGAAGCGTTCGATTGAGTCAAATTTCGTATGAACATCAAAATGACTTTTGGCTTCAAAGTACATTAAACCGATCCCATTCCTATATGGGGACTAAGTCGTAACATAGACCACTATCGAAAATTGGTAGGCAAATGTGAAAAGGCTTCCTACCTTACGGGAAAAGAATACTAAAAATACATTATATCCACAAATACTCACCTTAAAGATATGTTTTACGAAGAATTGTTGTAAATTTTCATTGGCATAATTAATGCACAGCTGCTCAAAACTATTATCCTCGAAATTTTCAAAACCAAATATATCCAATACACCAATAGTGTTAATATTTTTCACAGGATTCTTATCAATCGTATCATTGATACGTTTAATAATATGTACAAATATATTGCCATACAAAGCTTTCACGAAAGCATCACGTCCTTCGAGAGCATACTCCTTCGACAAACTAGTGACCACATGTTCTCCATGAATTATCATTGTCTTCTGGGTTAACGTTTCACATAGTGCCTCTTTCGTTACGCCCAGCAACGACGAGACTCTGGCCGCATTATCTGGATCATTGACTTCAGCTGCTTCCATGTTACGGACCTCAGTGGCTTTAAAACCCAAATTACCCAAATGCAAAACTGCGGCTAATATATTGAATATTTGCCATTGTTCTTCGGGACTAAAGGATAGCACTTTCATTGCTGAACGTATATCCGCGAAATCTTTGGCATCATTCTTTCCAGGTAATTTATAACAACCACCTTGCGATAAATAATGATATTTCGCCGGTGATTGTTCCTGCAAATATAATCGTTTACGTTCCTCGGGACTCAGACCAGCCAACATGGAATAGAAAATGTGATAATTCCGTTCATCATGATTCTGTGAGACAATACGTGATTTCTCCAGCAGATACTGTTCAATTTTGGCACCCTGTATTACACCCGTTTCGGTGAAACGAATTTCAATGTATTTTCCAAATCTTGAGGAATTATCATTGCGTACAGTTTTGGCATTACCAAATGCCTCCATGATGGGATTCGCTTCAATAATTTGCTGTTCAATCCATGAATGTTTCCCACTAATGGCAGCCAAATATTGTAAAATCAATTTTGTACTCTCAGTTTTACCAGCACCCGATTCACCACTGATGACAATGCATTGATTTGTCTTCTCTCGTCGCATCTCTTGGAAGGCATTATCACTGATTGCGAATATGTGTGGCGGCAATTCATTGATTTTCTTGCCACGATATTCATTGATTTGTTTATTTGTATATATAGGCAGGACTTGGTAGGGATTAATTGCAACCAACATGGAACCGGTGTAGGTCTGAAATGAAGAAAGAATAGGATTTATTATTAATGGGAAATTCCATTTCTTAAGAAATAGTGTAATTATTGTTTTCAATTTTCGAAGCAATTAAATATTAATTTTCAGTTTCTGCTGCTTTCCTAAGAAAATTGAGGAACCGAGTCCCGAAATAGGGTGTATATGGTCATTCGATAAAAATCATATTAAATTACATAGTGGGCAAAATTGCCGTTAGATGGCGAAGCTCGCATCAGTAACGTATACACGAACCACTAGTATTGGATTGTAGGTGAAAACCAATGATCAATAGCAAAGACTCAAGCCAAGCCATTTAGCGGCACGCTCATATCTATTACAAGGACTATTAGACGCGTGGATTGTTTAAAGAAAAAATTTCAAGGTCATTGGAAGTGCATTTTTCCAGAACTATTAGAAGCTGGAGGCGTGGATTGTTTAAAGAAATATTTTTCAAATAATATTAGAGGCGTGGATTTTTTAAAGTAATATTTTTCAAAGACTATTTGAGGCGTGGATTTTTAAAAGGAATATTTTTCAAAGACTATTTGAGGCGTGGATTTTTAAAAGGAATATTTTTCAAAGACAATTTGAGGCGTGGATTTTTAAAAGGAATATTTTTCAAAGACTATTTGAGGCGTGGATTTTTTAAAGTAATATTTTTCAAAGACTATTTGAGGCGTGGATTTTTAAAAGGAATATTTTTCAAAGACTATTTGAGGCGTGGATTTTTAAAAGGAATATTTTTCAAAGACAATTTGAGGCGTGGATTTTTAAAAGGAATATTTTTCAAAGACTATTTGAGGCGTGGATTTTTAAAAGGAATATTTTTCAAAGACTATTTGAGGGGTGGATTTTTAAAAGGAATATTTTTCAAAGACTATTTGAGGCGTGGATTTTTAAAAGGAATATTTTTCAAAGACTATTTTAGGCGTGGATTTTTAAAAGGAATATTGTTCAAAGACTATTTGAGGCGTGGATTTTTAAAAGGAATATTTTTCAAAGACTATTTGAGGCGTGGATTTTTAAAAGGAATATTTTTCAAAGACTATTTGAGGCGTGGATTTTTTAAAGTAATATTTTTCAAAGACTATTTGAGGCGTGGATTTTAAAAGGAATATTTTTCAAAGACTATTTGAGGCGTGGATTTTTAAAAGGAATATTTTTCAAAGACAATTTGAGGCGTGGATTTTTAAAAGGAATATTTTTCAAAGACTATTTGAGGCGTGGATTTTTTAAAGTAATATTTTTCAAAGACTATTTGAGGCGTGGATTTTTAAAAGGAATATTTTTCAAAGACTATTTGAGGCGTGGATTTTTAAAAGGAATATTTTTCAAAGACAATTTGAGGCGTGGATTTTTAAAAGGAATATTTTTCAAAGACTATTTGAGGCGTGGATTTTTAAAAGGAATATTTTTCAAAGACTATTTGAGGGGTGGATTTTTAAAAGGAATATTTTTCAAAGACTATTTGAGGCGTGGATTTTTAAAAGGAATATTTTTCAAAGACTATTTTAGGCGTGGATTTTTAAAAGGAATATTTTTCAAAGACTATTTGAGGCGTGGATTTTTAAAAGGAATATTTTTCAAAGACTATTTGAGGCGTGGATTTTTAAAAGGAATATTTTTCAAAGACTATTTGAGGCGTGGATTTTTAAAAGGAATATTTTTCAAAGACTATTTGAGGCGTGGATTTTTAAAAGGAATATTTTTCAAAGACAATTTGAGGCGTGGATTTTTAAAAGGAATATTTTTCAAAGACTATTTGAGGCGTGGATTTTTAAAAGGAATATTTTTCAAAGACTATTTGAGGGGTGGATTTTTAAAAGGAATATTTTTCAAAGACTATTTGAGGCGTGGATTTTTAAAAGGAATATTTTTCAAAGACTATTTTAGGCGTGGATTTTTAAAAGGAATATTTTTCAAAGACTATCTGAGGCGTGGATTTTTAAAAGGAATGTTTTTCAAAGACTATTTGAGGCGTGGATTTTTAAAAGGAATATTTTTCAAAGACTATTTGAGGCGTGGATTTTTAAAAGGAATATTTTTCAAAGACTATTTGAGGCGTGGATTTTTAAAAGGAATATTTTTCAAAGACTATTTGAGGCGTGGATTTTTAAAAGGAATATTTTTCAAAGACTATTTGAGGCGTGGATTTTTAAAAGGAATATTTTTCAAAGACAATTTGAGGCGTGGATTTTTAAAAGGAATATTTTTCAAAGACTATTTGAGGCGTGGATTTTTAAAAGGAATATTTTTCAAAGACTATTTGAGGCGTGGATTTTTAAAAGGAATATTTTTCAAAGACTATTTGAGGCGTGGATTTTTAAAAGGAATATTTTTCAAAGACTATTTGAGGCGTGGATTTTTAAAAGGAATATTTTTCAAAGACTATTTGAGGCGTGGATTTTTAAAAGGAATATTTTTCAAAGACTATTTGAGGCGTGGATTTTTAAAAGGAATATTTTTCAAAGACTATTTGAGGCGTGGATTTTTAAAAGGAATATTTTTCAAAGACTATTTGAGGCGTGGATTTTTAAAAGGAATATTTTTCAAAGACTATTTGAGGCGTGGATTTTTAAAAGGAATATTTTTCAAAGACTATTTGAGGCGTGGATTTTTAAAAGGAATATTTTTCAAAGACTATTTGAGGCGTGGATTTTTAAAAGGAATATTTTTCAAAGACTATTTGAGGCGTGGATTTTTAAAAGGAATATTTTTCAAAGACTATTTGAGGCGTGGATTTTTAAAAGGAATATTTTTCAAAGACTATTTGAGGCGTGGATTTTTAAAAGGAATATTTTTCAAAGACTATTTGAGGCGTGGATTTTTAAAAGGAATATTTTTCAAAGACTATTTGAGGCGTGGATTTTTAAAAGGAATATTTTTCAAAGACTATTTGAGGCGTGGATTTTTAAAAGGAATATTTTTCAAAGACTATTTGAGGCGTGGATTTTTAAAAGGAATATTTTTCAAAGACTATTTGAGGCGTGGATTTTTAAAAGGAATATTTTTCAAAGACTATTTGAGGCGTGGATTTTTAAAAGGAATATTTTTCAAAGACTATTTGAGGCGTGGATTTTTAAAAGGAATATTTTTCAAAGACTATTTGAGGCGTGGATTTTTAAAAGGAATATTTTTCAAAGACTATTTGAGGCGTGGATTTTTAAAAGGAATATTTTTCAAAGACTATTTGAGGCGTGGATTTTTAAAAGGAATATTTTTCAAAGACTATTTGAGGCGTGGATTTTTAAAAGGAATATTTTTCAAAGACTATTTGAGGCGTGGATTTTTAAAAGGAATATTTTTCAATGTCTATTTGAGGCGTGGATTTTTAAAAGGAATATTTTTCAAAGACTATTTGAGGCATGAATTTTTAAAAGGACTTAATATGGTATATTGGTAGTTCCTTAACCTTATTCATCCATTTCGTAAAGTTCAACGAAATAAAGGTACTAATGTTGATTCATAACTTCTATTAATTATATCCGCAATCGATTTCTAAATGATTTGTTTATTTTAAATCCAACCTAACCCACAATACTCTGTTTCTTAAGTAACCCACTAAAGAAAACTTTATTTCTAAGAATGGGAAGAGAATTGTATATTATGGCTATAAAATATTTAAACACACTTCACTTTATCGAAAAACGAATTCTTGATTTTTATCAATATTTTTATTATTATAAGAAATTAGTACTTACATAAATCTTCTTCTGTTTGTAGCGTATTTCCAAATTTCTCAGAATTGTATATTCTTGTAGTTCACCCAGCGTTATCATATCATCGACACCGTTTTGTGATGTCAAATGCATTGCTTTGACAATATCTGAATTGGGTACCCAATATTGTTTCCCATAATCATCGGTAACTTGTGTACGATTTTTATCTGTTCGAACAACACGTGCCCCAAACGGTATTGCAAATTCACTGCGTGCATTCTCTTGTGGCTTGACCCATACATATTCAGCCTGAAAAATAGTAGGGAAATAATAATATTTATTGCTAGATTTATAAACGGGTAAATATAATATTGTAAAAAAAATTGTTGTATGTTGTAAAAGGCGAACAAGATAAGGAAACAATGTTTTTGCGAAATTTAGACCGAAGTAAAGTGATAGAAAAGTGATTTTTAAAGCAACTTCAAATAAATTAGAATGATATACATAGCGGAATATTTTTTCATTCCGTTTGTAACTCATCGAAATATTCATTTCCGACCCTATAAAGAATATATATTCTTGATCAGGGTAAAATTCTAAGACGATCTAGCCATGTCCGTCCGTCCGTTCGCCTGTTGTAACCACGCTATCTTCTGAAGGAATTGAGATAGGGTGCTGAAATTTTGCATAGGTTTGTCTTTTGTCTGCAGGCAGGTCAAGTTCGAAGATGGGATATATCGGTCCACGTTTAGGCATAGCTCCCAGTACCCCCCAATGTTCGGTATTTTGGGGTTCTTGAGTGCGTTTTTCAACCGAATACGCTGAAATTTGGTACATTGAGTTGTTATTTTTGCCTCCACAAAAAATTATAAATATAGGTAAACTTTTTTTGGTAGACCCCATATAACGATACCTCCTAATTTTCAGTATTTTGGGGTTTTTAATCGTATTTTTCCACCGAATTGACTGTAATTTTGTATTTTGAGTTCCTAATAGGTACCAAATCTCTCCACAATAAATTATGTATATAGTTCCATTTTTTCGGATAGCCCCCATATAAGGGTACCCCCAATTTTCGGTATTTTCGGGTTCTTGATTGCAGTGTACTATGAATGATGTGTGCTTAGTTTCGTGAAATCGGTTTAGACTAAGATAAGCTTCCCATATTTAGTTTCGCCCGATTTTAGGTGAATGGTGCAGCAAAGTCCCTATTCATCTTTCGATTTGCACGAAATTTGGCACAGCGTATTGAATTGCGTCATAATAATGTGTGCTTAATTTCATAAAAATCGGTTCAGATTTACATATAGCTCCCATATACATTCTAGTCCGATTTAAGGTAATTGGTGCAAAAAAAGTAAAAAAGTTTCGTGGAAAAAGAATATCCCCATGTAGTCCACATAATCCCCATTTAAAGTGAGTAGTTGGAGGACGCCGATCAAGTAAGCTGTATCCCAAAAGGAATATTGAATCTATTTTGGAAATAAGTTTTTTATTCTCCCGGAATCTGATATGCCACATAATATCGATTTCGAAGGACAAACGATATGTCAAAACATGGGATTATATATTAAATATTTTAAGTTATATCTGATATCAACTCGCGGAATCTAAGGTAAATATTTCCGGTTGCAAACATAATGAATCTCCACCTTGAGGTAAAGAGTACTACAAGTGAAAATTGACGTTCCATCCCACATTGAACTTTATTATAGCCAAAGAATTCGGATAGTGTGGCTAAAATTCCGATGTAAGAAACAAACTGATGTAGGAAACAAACAAACGGTGTCAAAAACATTTATTTATTTTTTCCAATCTACACTATTTCAAGAATGTCCCTACAAAATTTAAAGTGAAAACCTCAAGAACTCTTGAAGATATAGTCGATTTATTGTGCCAGCATCAAGTGGCGGCAAGAGTGATTCTCAAACTTTAAACTCATCTTTCTCGAAGCAGTGTTTTACGAATGGCGGACACGATATCTCAAAAACTAATAATGCAATGGGTTCCAAATTTTGACACGTTTCTCTGGGAGTGTATAGCTATCGTATGAACTAGGATAAAGCCAATCGATGAAGAACTTCCATATTCTTTAACTTAGTTTGTGGTCAAAAATAGGCGAATTTCCAAAAAAAAAAACCAGCAAGGAAAGTAGTAAAGTCGGACGGGGCCGACTATATGATACCCTTCACCACTATGGGTATACTAAATAGGACTATTATCATGAAATTGTATGAAATAAAATATGTGATATTTATCTATTAGTGAATCTACCTAGATCTATCCATAAATCGATTTCAAACAAATATAAATAGGTCATCCATTGGGCTATGTCTGTACTTCTAGAAAACGCAACTACGTAATTATATACTCAATTTTGTACGTTGTGCAAAATTTGATGTCAATCTGACTAACCTGAGGAGTTTGATGCCCAATTTACTTTAAAACGGGCGAAAATATATATGGAACCTCTATCCAAATATTAAGCGATTTCAAACAAACTTGTCACAGGTTAGGTTATACTAATTTCAGAACGTTTTGTTCCTATTGGTTCCATGGTGCGTCAATTACTTAAAATCAATCTATAATAAAAGGGAGCTATATCTAAATCTGGACCGATTTTCACGAAACAAGGCAGACATCATTCTAGGCTCAATTCAGTACGTTATTCGTGCAAATGGGAAGATATATAGGGACTTTGGTGCACCATTTACATGAAATCGGACGAAACTATAAATGGGAGCTATATAGAAATCTGGACCGATTTTCTTGAAACTTGACAGACATCATTCTAGGCTCAATTCAGTACGTTTTGCCAAATTTCGTGCAAATCGAATGATATATAAGGACTTCGGGAAGTCGGATGAATCTATATATGGGGGCTATATCTAAATCTTGACCGATTTTGCCGAAACTTGGCTGACATCATTCTAGACCTAATGATTAGGCTGTGCCAAATTTCGTGCACATCGAAAGATATGTAGGGACTTTGGGGCACCATTTACATGAAATCGGACGAAACTATTTATGGGAGCTATATCTAAATCTGGACCGATTTTCACGAAACTTAAGAGACATCACTATAGGCCTAATTCAATACGTTATGCTAAATTTCGTGCAAATCGAAAGATATATAAAGACTTTGGGGCACCATTTACATGAAATCGGACGGAACTATATATGGGAGCTATATCTAAATCTTGACCGATTTTTACAAAACTTGGCAGACATCATTCTAGACTTAAATGATTAGTCTGTACCAAATTTCGTGCAAATCGAAAGATATATAGGGACCGTTTACATTAAATCGGTTAAATATATATATGGGAGCTATATCTAAATCTGAACCGATTTTTCCCAATTTTAATAGGGTTCGTCTTTGGGTCGAATAAGTGACCTATGCCAAATTTCATCCAATTCGGATCATAAATGCGACCTGTACTTTGTTTACAATTTAACATGGACAGACAGACAGACGGACGGACATGCATAAATCGACTTAGAAAGTGATTCTATGCATATTCTCAAAAGGAACCATCTGTCTATCTCGTTTCCTTTTGCCTGTTACAAACATATGCACAAAGACATAATACCCTGTACCGCAGTGTGGTGAAGGGTATAAAAATAACCAGTAAGGAAAGTAGTAAAGTCGGACGGGGCCGACTCTAGGATACCCTTCACCACTATGGGTACATTAAACAGGACTATTAACATGAAATGGGATGAAATAAAATATGTGATATTTATCTAAATGTGAATCTACCTAGATTTGTCCATAATGTGTGTAAATCGACTTCAAACAAATATAAATAGGTCATCCGGTTGACTATGTCTGTACTTCTAGAAAATGCAACTACGTAATTCTATGCTCAATTTTGTACGTTGTGCAAAATTTGATGTCAATCTGACTAACATGAGGAGTATGATGCCCAATTTGCTTGATATCGGGCGAAAAAATATATGTAAGCTATATCCACATATTAAGCGATTTCAAACAAACTTGTCACAGGTTAGGTTATACTAACTTTAGAACGTTTTGTTCCTATTGGTTCCTTGGTGCGTCAATTACATAAAATCAATCTATAATAAAATGGAGCTATATCTAAATCTGGACCGATTTTCACGAAACAAGGCAGACATCACTCTAGGCTCAATTCAGTACGTTATGCCAAATTTCGTGCAAATCGAAAGATATATAGCGACTTTGGTGAACCATTTACATGAAATCGGACGAAACTATATGTGGGAGCTATATAGAAATATGGACCGATTTTATCGAAACTTGGCAGACATCAATCTAGGCTCAATTCAGTACGTTGTGCAAAATTTCGGGCAAATCGAAAGATATATATGGATGTTGGTGCACAATTTACATGAAATCGGACGAAACTATATATGGTAGCTATATCTAAATCTGGACTGATTTTCACGAAACTTGGCAGACATAACTCTAGGCTCAATTCAGTACGTTATGCCAAATTTCGTGCAAATCGAAAGATATATTGGGACTTTGGTGCACCATTTACCTGAAATCGGTCAAAACTAAATATGGTAGCTATATCTAAATCTTGACCGATTTTCACGGAGCTTGGCAGACATCATTCTAGACCTAAATGATTAGGCTGTACCAAATTTCGTGCTAATCGAAAGATATATAGGGACTTTGGGGCCCCATTTACATTAAATCGGACGAAACTATATATGTGAGCTATATCTAAATCGGGACCGATTTTCATGAAACTTGGCAGACATCATTCTAGGCCCAATTAAGTACGTTATGCCAAATTTCGTGCACATCGAAGGATATATAGGGACTTTGGGGCACCATTTACATGAAATCGGACGAAACTATATATGGGAGCTATATCTAAATCTGGACCGATTTTCTTGAAACTGGGCAGACACCATTCTAAACTCAATTCAGTACGTTATGCCAAATTTCGTGCAAATCGAAAGATATATAGAGACTTTGGGGCACCATTTACATGAAATCGGACGAAACTATATATGGGAGCTATATCTAAATCTGGACCGATTTTCACGAAACTTGGCAGACATCACTCTAGGCTTAATTCAGTACGTTATGCCAAATTTCGTGCAAATCAAAAGATATATAGGGACTTTGGGGCACCATTTACATGAAATCGGACGAAACTATATATGGGAGCTATATCTAAATCTGGACCGATTTTCACGAAACTTGGCAGACATCATTCTAGACCTAAATGATTAGGCTGTACTAAATTTCGTGCAAATCGAAAGTTATATAGGGACTGTTTACATTAAATCGGTTAAATATATATATGGGAGCTATATCTAAATCTGAACCGATTTGGTCACGATTTTGGCATAAGTGACCTATGCCAAATTTCATCCAATTCGGATCATAAATGCGACCTGTACTTTGTTTACAATTTAACATGGACAGACGGACGGACGGACAGACGGACATGCGTAAATCGACTCAGAAAGTGATTCTATGCATATTCTCAAAAGGAACCATGGGTCTATCTCGATTATTTTTGCCTGTTACAAACATATGCACAAAGACATAATACCCTGTACCACAGTGTGGTGAAGGGTATAAAAAAAAAAATCAAAGGTCCGTCATTTTGTTGATTTTTGAGCGAAGTCAATAATCCTAGTTCATACGAGAGCCAGACATGTACCCTTTCTAACACCCTTGAAAATTCCCGATTCCGATGTTCCAGTGAGGAGTTATCATGCCCGCCATCTTTTAAATCTTCAATTATATATGTTAAGTTACAAAACTTAACATGCATAGGTATTAATTTACCAATCCAATGAAAATCTTGAAAATTTAATATCGAGAATGGGGGAGGTCCCCTTAAACGAAATAATGTCATTCTATGCTCAATTTTGAACGTTGTGTAAAATTTCGTGAATAGAAATTTGGTAGACCATGAGAACTAAATGTAACAAATTTGGTTAAAACCCGCGTTTAAGAACCGAATATTGGGAGTTATGCTTATATGGGGGCTATACCTAAACGAGGGCTATAGTCCGTCTTCGGACATAACTTCATAGAATTTTACGCTGATTAATAATATATATACTTTATAGGGTCGGAAATGATTATTTCGATGAGTTACAAACGAAAAAAAAACTTAATATACCCTCCATATATGGTGGAGGGTATAAAAATGCCAAAAATGGGGCAGAACCTACTTCGTCAAGTTTTGGACGAGTATAGACAATTTTCCGCAAAAAGATTTTTTACCCTTCAGTGGGAAAATGTGCCTTAAATATTTATATGAGGCTATATTTGCAATTTTCTGTGTATATTAACCGTTTATTCCACATTGCCGTGATACCGAAACGTCAACCCATACATATAACCCCATACATAAAATATGGATTATAGCGGGAACTGCTACTTACCCCAGAAAGTGTATTGATATATTCCGTTTACAGTACAAAACATTCTAGGAGGAATGACAATGTATGTGCAAAATTTGTAAGCTCAATATCAAAATATTATGGTGAACATTTCGAGAGGTTCCAAACAGAATGATAAGGTTAATAAACACTCTACCAAGTGAAAATTTACATTATATTCGGCCGGATCATCATTTGGCTACTTGAAAGAAGTTTTCAAGCCAACATGTTACGTTACTATAGCGAGTAATTTTGAAAGGTGTGGCTAAAAATTCTTTTCCGACTGGACACCTGAAATTCTATCAAGCAGTAAAGAGATTTTTATAGGGATCACAAAACTCTATCACTAAACTGCCAAAAAAGCGTCCAAAATCATCTATGCAAAAAAAGGAGCACATACCTAAAATACTTTCCATGCCTTACCAAATATTTACTAATAATATTTTCCTGCGATAAAAATTTCGTGGTATTTATTCGAAATAAAAAAATGTTTTTTCATATTTTCTCTTTTAAAATTTCTCTCTTTTAGTATTGCGATAAAATATTTTAATAAAATTTATTATTATTTTGACTATAATTGATTATATGTCAAACTAAAAAATATTAACAAAACCCAGAAAATTCGGGAATATTAAATTTTGTTTACGCGACTTTGTAAAATATTTGGAATTTTGATAATTTGTTGACGATGAACACCTTGCACAGCAAGGTTAGGAACATTAATTTATTTTCATATAATAATATTTTATAATTTTACTGTTTTGGAGGTGAAGGATTTTTCTTATCTTTGTCAGTCAAGAAGTGTTACAGATAACATAATTAACCAACTAACCGCATACAGTGAGATAGACAGACATCAGCATTCTTTTCTGAAATATCACCGCCGACCGATATGTAAGTTTTCGGTTTTTTGTGGAGCATTCTTCTCATAACTGATAAGATTATGTGTGGCCATAGACACTGCGAAATTGTTATCAGTGATTTTTTTTGTTTTTACCGATTTTGTGTTGGTGTTGTTACCAAACTGGTAATGTTATTTTGAAATATATGACTCTGGCCTCTATATAAACAATAAAATTTATAGCTATAGCGTAATCGTTAGAGAATATGGTTTTGGGAATGGGAAGAATTGTTATATTTTAATCATTGCTAGAACATGATGTGATAATTTCTATATTTACTGTGATTATTATTTTTTTCACACTTCTGATGAGTTAAAAGAGTTATCACTTTACGATTAACTAAGGATAATTAATTTTCGATTTTTATTAATTTTATATATGTTTTTTAAGATAATTAGCTTCACTATGTCATACGTATTTATAACAAAATAGATTTATTGATAAGAGTTAATATTTTCCATAGGTTTGGGTTATTTTTTTCCAAAATATATGATACCTTTACCTCATTGGGTATATTGTAAATATGTATCCTTACACTTGTATGTCAATATTCCCTCGAAGGAACATAGCCATGTCTTTCTGCAACCTATGATAAATCTAATTTCATTCGGGCAGATTTAGAGTCGTCTGCGTACCATGGGACAAATCTATGGAAAACAATTTATAGCAAAATTGAAACACGTTATTCGGTACACGCTAATCTCAATCAGACACCCGTTCGTAATACATATGGATGCTATGGCTGCAAAATTGCGTGTTAATTGGACAAGCATTAGCAATTTTGTGCACCATTTATGTAAAAACGGACGAAAATATATATCGGAGCTATATCTAACTCTGAACGAAACTTAGCACACATAATTCTAGGCTTAATTCAGTACCCTGTGTCAAATTTCGTGCAAATCGAAAGAAAGGTGAAGGGTATAAACAGTAAGGAAAGCTCATAAGTCGGACGGAACCGACTTTGGATAGAACAGACATATAATCTTCAGAGGACCATTGAAATGGAATCGGGAGAAAATAAATGTGTGATTTACATGCATATTTGAACAAATTAAAAACCCATACACATACCATTCTGAAATATATGAAAGATTGTATGTCAATCGGATTTACATAAAATCAGAATAACATATATATGGGAGATATGTCTAAATCTAAACCGACATTAATACATATCAATCTAAACTCACCTCTGCCAAATTTCGTGTAAATCGAATAAACGTAGGCTCTTACATATATCTGAATCTGATCCGATTTTAACAAAACTTCGCATACGCTTATCTGTACAGTGCGCACGATTTTGTCTCTATCGGGAAACTGTTGGGAGTTTGGTGCACCATTTACATAAAATCGTAAGAAACTATACAGTTATCTAATCTGAACCCACTTAAAAAAGTCCAGTAAGGAAAGTAATAAAGTCGGACGGGGCCGACTATATGATACCCTTCACCACTTTGAGTATATTCTATATATGTACGTATGTATTAGCAACATCATTCTAGACTTATTTTAGTACCCTGTACCAAAATTCGTGCAAATCGAAAGATATATAGGGACTTTGGTGCACCAATTACCTAAGATCGGATGATAATATATATAGGAGCTATATCTAAATCTTAACCGATTTTCGCGAAACTTTGCACAGATCATTCTAGACTTGATTCAGTACACTATGACAAATTTGGTGCAAATCGAAAGATTTTCAGAGACTTTGGTGCACCAATTACCTAAAACCGTATGCTAATATATATGTAGCTCTATCTAAATCTTAACCGATTTTCATGAAACTATGCACAGATCATTCTAGACTTAATTCAGTACGCTATGCCGAAATTCGTGCAAATGAAAATTCTTCCAGCGACTTTAGTGGACTATTTACCTAAAATCGGGCGAAGCTATATAAGGGAGCTATATCTAATACTGAACCGATTTTCAAGAAACTTTGCACACATCATTCTTGACTTAAGGGAACCCCCCCCCCCCCATTCTCGATTTTATTTTTTCAAGATTTTCAATGGGCTGGTAAATCAATACCAATGCTTGTTAAGGTTTGTAACTTTGCACATATATAATTGAAGATTTAAAAGAGAAGAAAAATAATTTACAAAAAAATGTTGTTATTGTTTTGTTGTTGTTTTTTGTAATTAAAGAAAAGTCCTTATTTTTGATGGCGGGCATGATAACTCCTCACTGGAACATCGGAATCCGAAAATTCCAACGGTGTTAGAAAGAGTAAATGTCTGACTCTCGTATGAACTAGGATTATTGACTTCGCTCTAAAATTAAGAAAATGGTGGCCCTTTGAAAAAATATTTTTGAAAAATCGCCGATTTTTTACCAAAAACCAAGTTAAAAAATAAGGAAGATCTTCACCGATTGGCTTTATCCTAGTTCATACGAGAGCTATACACTCCCAGAGAAACGTTGTAAAATTTGGAACCGATTGGATTATTAGTTTTTGAGTTATCGTGCCCGCCATTCGCAAAAAAATGTTTAGAGAAAAACGCGTTTAAAGTTTGAGAAGCCCTTCAGCCGTCACTTGATGCTGACACAATAAATCGGATATATCTTCAACAGTTTTTGAGATTTTCACTTGAAATTTTGTAGAGACATTCTTTAATCAGTGTAGAATCGAATTATATCAACAAAAATTTTGACCCCGAGAATGGGGGGGGGTCCCCTTAATTTAGTACGATATGCCAAATTTCGTGCAAATCGAAATATATGTAGGGACTTTGGTACACAATTTACCTTAATTCGGACGAAGATATATATGGGAGCTATATATAAATCTGAACCGATTTTTCCCAATTTCAGAATGGTTCGTCCTTGGGCCAAACAAATGAGCTATGCCAAATTTCATCCAAATGCGACCTCTACTTTGTTTACAATTTAACATGGACAGGCGGACAGACTGACGGATATAATCTATAAGGAAAGTTCAAAAGTCGGACGGGCCGACTATATGATACCTTTGACCATTTTGGGTACATACAAGAGATGCTCTTATGTACAATATTCTGCCGAATATGGAATCTGATGAAAATAAAATTTAGACATTTCAGCTAATGTACAGAAAAATTGCATGTCAATCGGACAGACTTGGGTTATTTATACCATTTGTATGAAATCGAGCAAAATTATGTATGGAAGCTATTTGTAAATCTGGACGTATTGGGGCATCCACCTGCAGCACAGTAAACTGTTCAAAATTTATCTGTATCGGAGAAACGTTTATAATTAGGTGCACTAATTGCGTCAACTTTGAATTTTACAAAATCCAATACACGTTATTCTAAGTTCAATTTAGTACGTTGTGCACAGATTCGTCCCAATCGGACAAACTTTATTTATTTTGGTACACCATTTAGGCGAAATCGGATGAAAATATGTTGAGACTATATTTAAACCATAACTGATTTTAATCCAATACTATATTTTATGTTATGCGTACAAGCACAGGCCCAACTGTTTACTTTGGGAGCTATATCTAAATCTCAACCATAAAACAAAACATTCTAAACTAAATTCCATACATGCTGCTAAATTTAATTTATGTAGAACAAACGTAAGCTCTTCAAAATTGCGTCTCAATCGCATAAAACAATGCAAGTTTGACGAAAATATATATGGGAGCAATATCTAAATCTCAACCGATTTCCAAAAAATTAACGGGCGTAATTTCAGTAAGCTGTGCAAAATTTAGTCTCAAATCGGACACAAAAATATATAGCAGCTGTATCTAAATCTGAACCGATTTTATCCAATTTCAATAGGGTTCATCCTTGCACAATATCAGTGATATGTGCAAAATTTCATTCCATTCCGATCATAAACGCGACCTGTACTTTATTGACATTTTAACATAGACAGACAGACGAACGGACATGCATAAAAAATAATTCTATGCATATTCTCAAAAGGAAACATGTATCTATCTCGTTTCCTTTTGCCTGTTACAAACATAATGGAGTTGGATTAGTAGTTTTTGCCAAATTTGTAATTGGTGCATGCGGTAGGTGAGAATTACCTTTATTTCTTTAGTAAGAGTTTCTAAAAACTACTGACTATCTAAAATTCTTCTGAGGTATAATATCGACAATATGTCCCTAAAGTTAGTATATTTTTTCCTACCTTGAACCCGAAAATTTGTATTATATGAGAATTTCCATTGGGTCATTAGTACTCAAATTTAATTTTTTTCATAATATTTTTGAGATGTCTGTGGTTTGTTAATACAGATTTGCATTATATGGACCAGTGACATCTTAAATTGACTGTATCTATAATTTATTGAATAAAAATTTTCCTACTCCAAATTATAACACAGTCTCTGATCTTATATTTAAGAAAAAATAGTACGAATCCGAATCATTGATGTGTACCTAATACCTATTGGGATTATTCCATTTAACATTAATATATACCTAAATATAACTGTCATACGTTTCATGCAATACAAATTATATATTATTTCTGGTACCTTGATCCTATATATATTTAAGATTACTTATTTATAACTATGACGTCCATAAACATCCGTAGTAAAATTGCATGGTCTTTTCATAGCAACATTATTTTGTTGGTGTTTGGTTTTTTTCCTTGCATTCCTATAATTTACCATTTCATATCGAACTTTTTATCACAACTGATATGAAATATTTTTTTTTTCTTTTTTTAACTTTTGAATATCTTATATATACATCGTTCATTGTTTGTTTTGGAAGAATTTTCTTTTTGAGCAAACAAAGTATTAGAAAAATAAATACTCATATGTATGTACGTTCGACGTCAGACCTAATTGACTGTTAATTAGATGTTAAAATATGATAAATAACAAGTTTTATTAGATTATTTTGTTAGAGTACAAAGTTACAGTTTGCGTATATACGTTGACAATTTTTTGTACACAGAATAATTACCAGAAAAAGAAACATTTTTGCACGGGTAAGAAGAAGATAGTGAAAAAGCATGTTTTTATGAAGATCGGTCACTATATAACAGTTTCAAATAGACAAACATATGAAAAAAATATAAAATTTGAATTCACGCCTGCAAAATATTATCCGAAGAACTTGTTAGTGTTTGAAAGCGGAATGATTGCAATTTAAGCTGATATCAGTTATATGTATGAGCATGAGCATCTTACTATGCGCGGGTTTAACTCCTCAGAAATTAAAATCTCAATGGTAGTTGTGTATGATGGCATTTGTCGGGCCACTCCGACTATACTGCTCATACTACTAACCACTAAAGGTTCGTCTCCATGTTAAAATATAAAAATAAAAAAAAAATTTCCGTATCAATCTCTCTAACTCCACTAAAATCGGGGTTTTTTTAATTATTTATTTTAAAAGCTTCGTAAGACATTAATGAACATCTTTTAACATTTCCATTAACTAATGCATTTATTCTATTATTCATCGAAGTTAATACGGTTTTGTACTCATTTGCTGTGCATATTAATAGCAGTTCAGCGCTATTTTTATACCCTTCACCACACTGTGGTACAGGGTATTATGTCTTTGTGCATATGTTAGTAACATGAAAAAGGAAACGAGATAGACACATGGTTCATTTTGAGAATATGCATAGAATCACTTTATAAGTCGATTTATGCATGTCCATCCGTCTCTTCGTCCGTCTGTCTGTCCATGTTAAATTTTAAACAAAGTACAGGTCGCATTTATGATCCGAATTGGATGAAATTTGGCATAGGTCACTTTTTTTCAGATTTAGATATAGCTCCTATATATATTTTCGTCCGATTTAAGGTGAATGGTGTACCAAAGTCCCTTTATATCTTTCGATTTGCACGAAATTTGGCACAGCGTACTGAATTAGGTCTAGAATTATATGTGTTAAGTTTCCTGAAAATCGGTCCAGATTTAGATATAGTCCCCATACATACAGTGGTGGTCACAGAATTAAAACATTTACTGTGGTAAACATTTTTTAATCAGCCCTCGATTCGTTTGAAGTATTCTTGAACATTTTTTAATTCAGAACACTTCGATATATATAGCACTTAAGAGATTTAGTGTGAAAATAGAAAATTATTGCTTGCAATTTTTCCATAAAAACGGTTTTTATGACAATACATCGCCATATAATTAAAACATTGTTTGGGATTTTTTACTTTACAGCATTTTTTGAAAATATTTTTAGAAAAGCTCTTTAATTTAGTTAAATTATGTAAAATAAGAACTGATAAAATCATTTACAGATACACACTTTTGAAAAAATCTGTAAAATCTATCAAAATTGCCAAAAATTTGTACAGTACACCTTACATTCAAATAATCACCCTTATTATAGAAAATAAAGGTCCGAATGCACCAGAAATTGCTAGAATTAGTAGAAAACAATAAATAATTCCCAAAATAAATAAATATTTTAAATAAGAACTCAAAAAATGGGAATTAACCTAAAGGAACGATTCATTTTCAATAGCCTTTACTGAAGAAGGTCGGAATATTTTTGCAGTATGTGAGAAAAAATCGATTGATATTGGTATTTATTATATCAAATCGACCGTTCGAGTATTGTATGTTGTATGTACCCAATCATATAGTCGGCCCCGTCCAACTTTGCTACTTTCCTTACTGGTTTTTGTCTGTTTTTTTTTTTTTTTGTCGCTTTAGAGGGACACAAATATGACCCGAACACCACGAAATTTTACACCCGGAAGCGAATCAGGATGGCGGTTTTGATGAAGATCGGTCAATATTTAGCGGATCAAAATGGACCCAGACTTTTGTGTAAAAATTACAAAAATTTGTATTTTTGGGCGTATTTATTTACTCGTGAAGGACATAGAACCGTGATTTTGATAGTATATCCAAGAGGTGTGGTTTATCTTTAAATTGATACCAATTATATTGTTGTATGTACTCGCATGTGAGAGTATAAATATTTATAGGGGTCTACGTATTTTCATATTGTTTAGTCTTTCTATCGCCCTACTAGAGGGCTGAACGGTCGCACTGATCACTTTGACATTTTACATGAAGTTCCGTTTATGGTCACGGACGAAACTTATAAATGTTGGTTATGTTGAGATGATATTTCATTGAACCGAAAACTTTATTTTTGTCAGATTTTCTAGTCGGTATTATTTCTAGAGGGTATTGTTATATGCAGATCCCCACATATTTTACAAGTGAGGGAATCTGACCAAATTCTTTGAACATCAAAATATTAAAATTTCAAAAGAGCATCTTGATTAAACTTTAACATTTTCATCAGACCAATTTTAGTGTGCTCAATTTACATCCACTTCACTTGTAAAATGCGATAAACATATAGGTGCATATTTTAAAATAGTTTTATGGCCCATAGTTTTTGTGGCCCATACGGTTTGTAACCTTACGAAATATTGATCGTAGACTCAACTTCTAATATACCGATTGTCATATGGATTTCGGTTCATATAAAAATATAGATCACATGTTAAATTTCTTTGGACCACAGACTGTCACGTTTGTCAGGTTGACACGAAATTTTTCACAACGTACAAAATTGAGCCGTTTATAGAAATGCCATACATAGTTTCGACCCACTTCATATTAATTGGGCTTCAAATAATCAACGGGTGTCCGATTGAGATTTGCTTTAAATCGATTTACATGTCATTGTCAATTTGAAGAAAAAGGAATCTTAAGTACTGTCAGAGATGAGCCTTAAACCTCGGAATTAAGACAAAAATTTAACCTTGAAGTTTATCCATGTACAATCAGTAGACCTATTCTGTAACAATAGTTGTCATACCCTACACAAATATGTTGTCAGGGTATTATAGCATTGTGCAGCCCCAAGAGTTTGTAACGCCGCGAAATATTGTTGTAGATTCCAATAAGATCCTTGTAGCATTGTATATACCTAAATGTCTGTAATTTGGCATTTAGTTTTATATCAAACTTTTATCCAAAGCAATTACTCATCGACGTCTTTTAACTTTTGGAAAATATATTTTGTATTTTGGAGATTTTATTAACATTTCCAGTAATGCTGCATATTTTGCATATAACAAAACCTCCCCCATGTTACCCACATAAAAAAAAAACTGTGTAGTATTAATCACTCTATAGATAAATACTTGCATGTCACTATTGTAAACATTTTTAATGACAAAGTTTACTTTTATTTTTTATATTTATTGATTATCTGGCCACCCTAATGTTGGTATTAGTCACAATTCAGGTGGGTAGACATTTGTTTGATTTCCAATAAGAGAGAGACTATTATTTTTTATAACACATAGTTTATAAAAAAAACATCGAACGAAGTTACTGATAAGACAAACAAATAACACAAGGAACACACAAAAATAATCAATAACTATAAATGCCACATCACTAATGAGGTGGTCTAGTGGTTTATGAGCCTTTTTTGTGCTATTCAGGAAAGTTTTTTTATTCTTTGTTTTAGTATAATTTTGTGCGAAAAAAATATATAAGGGAAAATCACTCACATGATCACTTTTAAAATTTGCCATTTTTGATTTGTTGATTTATTCTTTACACAATTAGTAAAATTTTCAAAATTATTTGAACATAACTTTCAATTTAACACTTAAATCGTGTCGAGTATTTTATGCTTTACTTTCGAAATTAACGATTTTCCTTTTCTTCGGAAAAAATTGTATTCGACTTTTTAATATTTTTTGACACTTTTTTCTTTTTTTTTCGTTTAATTTTTTAATATTACGTTTATATTCTTCTTTTGTTATTATTTTCTTTAATTTGTTTTTGTGTCGGATTTTGTATAAAACTTCTTATTTATTTTTACTAACTACCCCGTTTGTTTCCTTCCTTTAATTTACTCCGTAAAGAAAACACGTTTATATTGTTTGCCGTCTTTTATGCGAATAACTCTCTCGAACGATTGAAAAATTCTTGCCAACCGAACCTCCGTCATAAAAACAAAATACAACAAAATTATAAATAATATCTACCACGGACAGCACATCACCCCACTCCCCCTCAGTGGAGTGAAGTGCCTAGTTCATTGTCAATATCATTCATTGGCTGATATCTCAAATATCATTTCTAATACAAACACACGCACACCCACACCAAAGAAGTGTCAATAGGGCTCCCATGGTATGCAGAGAGTAAATAAAGAAAAAACAATAACAAGAAAAAACCGCATGTATTCTTACTCACCTGTAGAGTCCATTACTCTCGGTACTCTACAGTACTGATAAGACTACTAACATCAGACATTTGTCGACACAATGCTCAAGAGTTCCAGATACATTTTTGTGGCTTTTGAAATGGGTTTGGAAAATTCGAACAAACGCAGTTAATATTTACAAGTACATTTTTATGTTAATAGGCTACAGATATTCGATAAAACTTTATATTTACTCCACCTTCTGGTGCATTGATTGGTATTGAAATTTGTCTGCTTGTAGGTTGCTTATGCTAGTGGCAAATTGCATCGACATGGAAAATGCGGCGTGGGGAAAATTATATTAATGCCATAAAAATATGGCCATATATTAAAACAATTAATTTTTTATTTCACCCTTACATGCAAAAATTAAGAATTGCATGTCAATCGGGCAGACGTGGATTCTTAAGAGTACCATTTGTATGAAAGTTAGCAAAATTATGTATGGGAGCTATATATAAATCAGGACCTAATCGAGCAACAATGGCATACGATATATACAGTATTTTTCGGTTAATTGACCCTACGGTTAATTGGTTTCCACGCTTAATTGAACCACATGATGGGTCAAAAATATTTCATTTCATAGTAAGCGGGTTCAGATAATTGGTTCCTCGGTTAATTGAACAAAAATTTGTGCAAATTTTGATGTGCAAATAACCGAAAAATACTGTAGTATGCTACAGCACATTGCGCTGTCCACAATTTAATCTCGGTAGGAGAAACCTTTATTATTTGGTGCACAAATTGCATGAACTCTGACGAAAGTATGTAGGGGTTATATTAACCTATGAATATATTTTACAAACTCCAATACGCGTTATTGTAGCTCCAATATTATAGATTGTGAAGAAATTCGTCCCAATCGAAAAAAACTTTAGTTATTTGGTACACCATTTAAACGAAATCAGATGGAAATATATACGGAAGATATATCTAAATCCGAACCGATTTCAACAAGATTCAATCTAATACTCTCTGCAATATGTCATGTAACACCACCAAACTTATGCTCCTCACATACGTCTATCTGGAACTGACTCAGTACTCTGCTCAATATTTTTTCTCAATCGAACAAACATTGGGAATTTGTTGGACCATTTACCTAAAATCTGGCGAACTATAAATGGGAGCTATATCCATACATGATCCGATCTCAATTCTATACGTTATGACAAAATGTGTCTTAATCGGACAAAAATTTGTAGTTCGGTGCACCAATTACAAAAAATATCCGATTTCAGTGAAACTTAACACACTCTATCCTAGTCATAATTCCATACGTTTTACCAAATTTTGGTGCACAATTTACATAAAATCGGACGAAACTAGGAGCTATATCTAAATTTGAACTGATTTTCCCCAATTTCAATAGGATACGTCCTTGGGCCAAATAAATGGGTTGTACCAAATTTCATCCAATTCGGACCATAAATGCACCTGTACTTTGCTTACAAAAATACATGGACGGACAGACAGACGGATGAACATGCATAAATCGGCTTTAAAAGTGATTCTATGCATATTATCAAAAGAAACCATGTGTCTATCTCGTTTCCTTTTGCCTGTTATAAACATATGCACAAATGGTAAAAGATAATTTAAAATGTAGTACTGAAGAATTGGGATTGGGGGCAATATTTCAATTTTATCAAGATAATGACCCCAAACTCAAGACGCAGATCGTTCGAGAATGGATGGTTTATAATTGTCTGTAATTGATTCAAACACCTCCTCATTCCTTGGATTTGTATCCTATAGAGGACTTATGAAGCATACCAAGATTGAAAATGTTTTTCGAATTTCCCAACTGAAGGGTAGTAAATTAATGCGAGACATTTTAATACCCTCCACCACAGTATGGAGGGTATATTAATTTTTTTCCCGTTTGTAACTCTTCGCAATACTAAAATACTGTGACGATTTAGCCATGTCCGTATGCACGTCTATCTTTTGTAAACACAATAGCCTCTAAACGAATTTGTATGCAGGCAGATCAAGTATCCATATAAGGGTACCCAATTTGGGGTTTTTGTTTAGAGCTCTATATTCAATATATATAAGAACTTTATGGCTGACAATAGTCCTCTGATACTAAGTTAGAGGGTAACTTCGGCATTTGATGGATGGGTTCTGCCCAATGAAGACCCCATTTTTTTTTGTTTTTTAAAAAAGATCGGTTAATATTTAGGGGATGAAATGGACCAATTACTTAATTTTTGTCGCTCCAGAGGCCGCAATTGTGGCCCAAACTTCGCGAATTTTTACACAGAGAAGGGGATCGGGCCAAAGAATAAGCATGCCTGTTTTGATAAAGATCGGTCAATATTTAGCGGGTCAAGTGGACCTTGACTTTTGTGTGAGAAACAACAAAATTTGTATTCTACAGCTTATACATTTACTCCTGAACGACATAGACCCGAGAAGTTGATAGTATATCCAAGAGGAGTGGTTGACCTTTAAATTGATACCAATTATATTTTCGTAAGTACTCGGATATGGGAGTTACACTTAAATATTTACAGGTGCTTAGGTATTGATAAATTATTTAGTAAACCACTACCGCAATAGAGGGCGAAAATATAGCGCTGATCGCTTTGAAATTTTCCATGAGGATCCAGGTATGGTCAGTGACAACGCCTTTAATTTGCGGTGATGATCAGATAATAATTTTGGGATGAAGTGGACCGAAAACTTATTTTTTGGTGTTTTTTTTCGAGTAGATCTTTAGGCCAAAATTGCCCCGTCCGACTATACTGCTCCTCTCACTGGTTTTTTGTCTATCAATCTTCAAAAAACATTATATTTTTAATTATTTTTGTTAAGAATGCACATTGTAATTAACTACTTTTTAATAATAAGAAATCATACGAATTTAAAAGTTTTATACACAAAATACTGACGAAATGGAATGGAAATATTACGAAAACATCTGTAAAAATAAAAAAAAAATCGTGCATCTAAATAAGTGCATTAGCTAGAGGTTTTAAACTTTGCGACAGTTATTTATTTTGATGTACGGTGAGAGTCGATGCTGCCCCAGTATACAAAACTCCCATGGTTTGAGATTCTATTTGGCACATCGTACTGAAGTAGACACAGATTGATGTATAGAAAGTTTTGTTGAAATCAGTACAGATTTATATATGGAGCTAAAGTCCATTGCACTAATCTGCCATATTAGAAATAACCTAATAAAGGCAATTAATTATATCGGTATTCAGCAGGTGAAGTATTTTGTAATCATAAATAGTGCACAAAAATTCCAATATTTGTCCGATTGAGACAACATGATGTATGCGAAGTTTTGTATTTACAAATAGCTTCCATAAAAAGTTTAGTTCGATTTTATATAAATGGTTCACCAAACTCCCACTGTTTTTTTCGATTGAGGCACAATTTTGCATAGCGTGTTGAATTGTGTAAACCGCCTCGGTTTACGTCCAGATTTACATATAGCTCACATATGTACCTAAAGTGGTAAAGGGTATCAACTATATGATACACTTTACTCCGTCCGACTTTTGAATTTTCCTTACTGATTTTCATATTGAGATGGTGTTTTTCACAGCGCTCTGTGATCGGTGCAGATTAATATGTATATAGGTATTTTACATTATCTCTTGTATATACCCAGAATGGTTTGGGGTGTTATATTGTCGGTACCGTCCAACAAATGTTTTACAAAAATACGTTCGTTCCAACATTTACAGGAAAGACTGTTACTATACATATCATATTACGCCGATTAATTATTTCTTTTTTTAGCAATGTGTCGATATATTCACATCATATTCTTAACGTATAATCTAGTCATTGATTTCCTCTATGTTAATAGCATTCTAAAATAATCACACTTTTGACGCTTTAATAAAGCCCTCGGACGACCTATTTATCAGATTGTTGTTTACATAATAAATAACATTGTTAAATGGTATATCTTTCAAGCCGCTGTTAAAAGCCGTTTATCAAAACTAGATCACTTGTGTGTCGCGAAGGGTGAATGTGTACACACATTCGTACGTAAGCAAACATTTGTTCTCTGTGTCAATGTTGAGTGTCGGTGTCAAAGGGAATTATAAACTAATTACTAAATAAACAAATATTTATTTTTTTTAATTTGTCTTATTTTATCAACAACATACATATCTAAAGATATGTTTATGTCACATACGTACACGTGTATGTGAAAAAAATTAAATAAAAATGTTAATAAAGCAAACATCCTATTTATGTTTCAGATTTGCCTCTGGTGCGAAATTTAAAAAGTAAACTTTCCCCTTTTTTAAATATTATATAGAAAGATGGCTATATTATAAAACAATGTTTTATTTTAATATAGATTTTTAGAACAGATGTTAAATTCGTAGATGTTTAATAGAAAAAATAAATAATATTTCTATTGAGACAAAAAATATAAAAATTTAGTACTTTTAAAGTATAGTGTGTATGTATTAAATGTATTGTATATTATTACAAACTAAGTCTTCTATTAAAAAAACCAGTAAGGAAAGTAGTAAACTCGGACGGGGCCGACTATCAACCATATATTGGTTCCTTGGCAATATAAGAACTTTGTTACATTATTTACACGGACGAATAAATATATATATATAAAGATCTGAACCGATTTAAAAAAAGCTCAGCACATATCATTCCAGGCTCAATTCAGTACGCTATGACAAATTTCGAGCAAATCGAAGTATATATAGGGACTTTGGTGCACAATTTACATTATCGGTCGAAAATATATATGGGAGCTATATCGAAATTTGAATCGATTTTCACAAAACATAGCACACATTATTCTAGACTTAATTCAGTACGCTGTGCCAAATTTTATGCAAATCGAAAGGCACCAAAATCCCTTGGTGCACCATTTACATAAAATCGGAAAAAACTACATGTGGGAGCTATATCTTAATATCAACCGATTTTCACGAAACTTAGCACACATTATTCTGGACCTAATTCAGTACTCTGTGCCAAATTTCGTGCAAATCGAATAATTTATAAGGACTTTGTGCATCATTTACGTTCAATCGGACGAAACTATATATGGGAGCTATATCAAAATCTGAACCGATTTTCACAAAACTTGGCACACATCATTCTGGACCTACTCTAGTACTCTATGCCAAATTGTGTGCAAATCGAATGATATATAGGGACTTTGGTGCACCATTTACCTTAAATGGGACGACTATATATATGGAAGCTATATCTAAATATGAACCGATTTTCTCGAAACTTGGCACACATCATTCTGGACCTAATTCAGTACTCTGTGCCAAATGTCGTGCAAATTGAATGATATATAGTTACTTTCGTGTCCCATTTACCTTAAATCGGTCGAAAATATATATGGGAGCTATATCTAAATCTGAACCGATTTTTCCAAATTTAAATGCGGTTCGTCTTTGGGCCAAATAAGTGACTTGTGCCAAATTTCATTGAAATCGGATCATAAATGTGACCTGTACTTTGTTTACAATTTAACATCTACTTACGGACAGACGGACGGACATACATAAATCGACTTAAAAAGTGATTATATGCATATTCTCAAAGGGAACCATGTGTCTATCTCGTTTCCTTTTGCCTGTTACAAACATATGCACAAAGACATAATACCCCGTAACACAGTGTGGTGAAGGGTATAAATATTAGGTCATCAGTATTCACTTCAGATGTATGCATAGACATATGTGCTAATGAGGGCATGGACTTTGTATTTGATATCTCACATACTTTTTTACTCCAAGTTGGGTAGAAAAACTTTTTTCAGCTGCTGCTGTGGTTAGCGGTATCGTTATTAAGATTTATAACAATATATTTATATTTGGACATAGATTTTTTGTCACATATTATAATCGCATCAAGTGGGTTAAAATCCAAAAATCCACTTCAGTTTCTACTCCCGGCTTACAATTTCGAAAACATTTTTCATAAAATTTTATGATGTCGTTATAATTTTTGAAGGCATTATATTTGATAACGTTTTAACTATTTTTTAATTTTCCAGAAATCTGATTGCCCTATTTAGAGCTATAAAAAGATTCGGAGTTTGAACTCATTACATTTGAACTGTACTTTGCGGTAAAACATTCAACACGATCTTTTCAACACGGTCGGACCTTTTTTAAAGGGTCCGACAGAAGTAGTTTTGGAACTTGTAGGTTACGCTTTCCGCACCCTATTTTTTTAAATAAAATGCCAACTTTACCAAAAGCACCTTTTTCTGAATCTGAATATGCATTCCAAGAATACCGATCGAACCATTTTATTCGAAATGTTTTCATTTCTTTTTTATACCGTTTGACCATAGTATGGAAGTAATATTAACTTTGTCTTTTTTTTTTTGGTTTTCACCGCGTTTTCAACCGATGTCCTTGAAATTTCTCACATTGAGTTTTTATTGGGCTCGAATTGGATGTAATTCAGTATTTTGAGTCTTTAATAGGTACCAAATCTCTCCACAAAAAACTATGGATATACACTGCGTATCATAACTATAGACGCACCCTTAATTCAATTGGTATGTTAGTTGACAAATAAAATGGACCCATTAAGTTATTGTTCACAATAAAACGATCAAAAACACATATTATTCAACAAAAATAATTAATTTATTCTTTATGGTTTCGCCGAAGTCTGCCCTTTCAAAATTGCTGGTGTTGCATAACTATAGACGCACTTTTACAAAATTAGAAAAAATTATTTTTTAAAACTTAAATAAAATGAAATAACTTTTATAAATAATGGGTAGGGCCTTCCTTATTTTGAATAAGTTCAAAAATTTTATCCATCACACTGTTGATCAAAATTATTCGCAAGTCTTCATCGATTGACCGCCATTCATCGATAATCACTTCTTGGAAATAAAATAATGTTTGGTATTGGCTGTTTTCTGCATAGACACGACGAGTCAAGTTTCCACACATGTTCTCGATCGGATTCTGGTCGGAAATTTTAATATATTTCAATTTTAACCATACTTGAGTATGGCCATATTTATGAACTGGTGCGTTGTCCTGCTAAAAAACGAGTCCTTGACTGTTGCTGCTTTCCCAAAATGGCAATAATTTGTCTTCCAAGACTTGAACGTACTCCATTGAATTCATCCGACAACATGGAAATGTCAAATAATGGCTATAAAATGCTCCCGAGGCCATTAAGGAACTGCCACCGAAATATTGTATTAAGAAATAACGATATTTCGGTAACCGCCACCTTGGGAACATTTTATAGCCACGGAATGCTTTATTTGACATTTCCATGTTGTCGGATGAATTCAATGGAGTACGTTCAAGTCTTGGAAGACAAATTATTGCCATTTTGGGAAAGCAGCAACAATCAAGGACTCGTTTTTTAGCAGGACAACGCACCAGTTCATAAAAGTGGTCATACTCAAGTATGGTTAAAATCGAAAAATATAAAAATTTTCGACCAGAATCCGATCGAGAACATGTGTGGAATCTTGACTCGTCGTGTCTATGCAGAAAACAGCCAATACCAAACATTATTTTATTTCCAAGAAGTGATTATCGATGAATGGCGGTCAATCGATGAAGACTTGCGAATAATTTTGATCAACAGTGTGATGGATAAAATTTTTGAACTTATTCAAAATAAGGAAGGCTCTACCCATTATTTATAAAAGTTATTTTATTTAAGTTTTAAAAAATAATTTTTTCTAATTTTGTAAAAGTGCGTCTATAGTTATGCAACACCAGCAATTTTGAAAGGGCAGAATTCGGCGAAACCATAAAGAATAAATTAATTATTTTTGTTGAATAATATGTGTTTTTATCGTTTTATTGTGAACAATAACTTAATGGGTCCATTTTATTTGTCAACTAACATACCAATTGCATTAAGGGTGCGTCTATAGTTATGATACGCAGTGTAGGTTCATTTTTTATAGCCCCCATATAAAGGTACCCACTATTTTGGTTCAAAAACTCTGCTGTAATCATTGCGGAGAATACCGAAAAAAAAACTCCACAAAAAACTATGGATATAGGTTCATTTTTTTATAGCCCCCATATAAAGGTACCCACTATTTTGGTTCAAAAACTCTGCTGTAATCATTGCGGAGAATATCGAAATAAAAAAACTAGAACATAAGGTTCGATAATGAATAATATGTATGAACTTTAGCTCGCATTCAGGCCGAGCCCTTTTATGGGAGGTACCAAAAGGAGTACCCGGGCCCAGGCTGTCCACGTCGCTGGGTCTATATTAAGGTTTACATAATCGGTTTGTAGAAATGTCGTATAGGTCCACTTTTTGCTATGTTCCCTACATTTTCATTTCAAGTACCTGCCAGTATCTATGGTGGAGGGTATTCAAAGTTCGGTCCGGCCGAACTTAACGATTTTTCACAGTGACTCAAATTCATAGGCAGAATTTTGAGTCCACGTATTTCCATGCAGTCGTCCGCAATGGACGTTTCCGCTGGTCTTTTTCCGTATAAGTTATTTTCAGTTTTGTATTTATTTTATGTAGCAAATATTTTGAAAACTGGTCCACTCACGTTAAAACTAATATTTGACACAATTGATATGGTTGTTTCTTTTACCAGAATGGTGAAAGCTACACATATGTTCACATAACCCTCACGAATAACGGAAAACTCTGTTTTCGTTGAAGGGCATAGTCGTCTGACTTATATCCTTTCATTACTGTTTAAACAGAATTTTACAAATTTCCTGGAATTTTCTAGATAATATAACATTCACAAATATTTATCTATGTCTTGTAAATTTCACTGAAACCTTTATTTTTTATTTATTACGATTAAAAATTATTATTTATTTTTTTACATAGCCAATAAAATTAATTAATAAATTTAAGAAAACTGATAAGCATGACACCTTTAACTGATTGAAACAAAGCAAAACAAAATACCTACTGATATACATTTTTTAATATAAACAGTAACAATTGCCATCTGCCCGCAAGATATCACATGAGTCATTCGGTCATAGACAATCGATTATTAGATAAAGAATTAAAAAAAAACTCACATGGTTAATAATGACAGAATTTATTCTCAAGAGGACTTGGAAGAATATCCAATTTATCAACATGGAAACATACATAATTATACCCTGTACCACAGTGTTGTAAAGGGTATCAAAAATTGCATCGCATTTCTATATGCGGAACCTTTGTTTTCTAAAAATATAAAATTGAATGTGCATCTTTACAGCCCCTTAACTACAATAGAAATGGGTGCAAACACACATTTCTATTGTAATCGATTTTTCACATGATTATTACCACATGCTTTCTCTTCTTATCTGCTCCAATCGTTATGAATCATACAAAACAAAAATCATGAAATATTGGCTTTATCGCAGCAATAAATTGTTAAATGATAAACTACATCTGCCAATTGCATTTAATACTCGAATTCTCTTCGAAAATTCGTCATTCAAATACGATTGCAATAACAATAATCGTAATCGGGAAAGTAATTAGTAACCAAATATTAAACAATTAATTTTTGAAGGCGAATAGACCTTTGTACGAAGATAAAGCCAAGTGCCAAAAGCACCTGTCTCCATTTTTATTTTATTGCCTCAACTGTAGGTTTGACATGGTAGGTCATGTCATATGATTCCTGCTAATTTATATAAAATGCATGCCAATGTATTGTGTGACCGCTTATATTTGGATAATGAATTAAAAATAGAATTCATCGGGTTTTTTTTCAGTTTTGAGGAGACGAAAAAGAAGGTATGATAAGTGTTTCTTTTTAACCCAAGAGACACTCACAATTTTAGCGTTCGTCCTTTGACCAGATCTGTGACAAATTTCATCTCATTCGGATCATAATTACGACTTGTACTTTGTTTAGAGACTGTCGAAATTATTTTTTCATATTTTAAGTAAAAACGCCGTAAAGTTCTACAGGATTTATTACACAATAAAATTCAAACTAGTAATGAAAGTAATAAAGTCGAACGGCGCCGACTATATTATATATTTAACCACCTTAGGTATATTTCCAATCAAGCATAACATGATATCACAAATGATTTGGTCGCATGTTTATAATATCCCTTCGATAAAACTGTCAGAGTAGCTTTGGAGGATCATTGACATGAAATGGGACGACATTAATTATGTGATCTATAAAGAAATATGAACCATTTTAATCAATCAACATATTCATGTGTCATTCTTCATTCTATCGTTGTTGTACTTTTGATTTGCGATTTGTATAAAATTCAATTGAAAAACGTCCTAAAAATCTCTAAAATACTGAATCTTTGGAGGTACCATAATATGGGAGCTATACAATTACGTAGACCGATATATCTTATTTTCTATACCAAGCATCATAGGGTTAATAGCAATACATGTTCAAAATTTCAAAGCTATATTACGGACTCTATCGAGATTTCAACGGACAGACAAAATTGGCACAGAGAGTTATCAATGTGTAAAAGTATCTATGCAGAAAATTGTCGACGGAGGTCCACATTTTCTGGCAGCCCCCATACAATGGTTGCTGGTTTGGGGTATTTACCCAAATTTAGGATATTAACTATTTAGCTGCCTTATAGGAGGTAATGCAAATGTGTTATACCCATTTGTTTTTAGATTGCCAATTTTTTTTTATCCGATTAAATTGAAATTTTGCACTTACATGCTACATGTGTTGTATTTCCATGTATCAATTTGAAAATAATATTATTCTAACAATTTAAGAGATATTTGAGAAAATATTTGAAATTCCAATTAAAGTGATTTTAAAAAAAGTGTAGGTAATGTGGTATACCACATGATGTTAATTTGGTATAGTATAATTTTCACTTCCTATTGATATCTTATATAATTTATTGTTTTTAATGAATGCGGATTAGATTGAGATCTATGTCTGTTAAGATTTTTAAGTGCAACTTTAATTTTTATTATATAATAATGTCTACAAATGCAATATTTAATTTTTGTGTGGAGAAGTTGTTAAAAAGCATAGCCTTTGTTTTTCATCCTTGTGATTCATGGTAAACTCTCGTAGAGTACAAGTGTTTCAAATAGTAATGAGATTTTGTCTTGTGCTGGCTTTTTTCCATGCAGACTCAAGGTATACCACATTACCTGCACTTTTGTTTACTGAAGAAATGCCTAATTTCTTTCCTAACTTGGTAAATATGTGGTGCAATCACGCATATTACTTGATTTTTAGTACTTACTAATTATTTTATTGCTTTAATAATAGAGATTAAAATACATCTGTAAAACAAAAAAATATTTTTTAAACTTCAACCGAAAAAAGTCAATTTCATGAAAAAATTAATTTTTGCTACTGATTCTTAACCTGAGTTAAATGAATTAAACAGCTCATTGATATCTTATTTTTTTGAGAACAGCAAACAGAACATGCTTCAGTTATTCTAAAATTTTCAGTTTTCAAAAAAAACATTACCAACCTATACCACATTTGCATCACCTCCTCCTTTACCACACTGTGGTAAAGGGTATTATGTCTTTCTGCATATTTTTGTAACAGGCAAAAATAATCGTGATAGACCCATGATTCCTTTTGAGAATATGCATAGAATCACTTTCTGAGTCGATTTATGCATGTCCGTCCGTCCGTCCATGTTAAATTATAAACCAAGTACAGGTCGCATTTATGATCCGAATTGGATGAAATTTGGCACAGCTCATTTGTTTGGCCCAAGGACGAACCTTATTGAAATTGGGAAATATCGGTTCAGATTTAGATATAGCTCCCATATATATTTTCGTCCGATTTAAGGTAAATTGTGTACCAAAGTCCCTATATATCTTTCGATTTGCACGAAATTTGGCACAGTGTAATGAATAAGTTCTAGAATGATGTCTGCCAAGTTTCGTGAAAATCGGTTAAGATTTAGATATAGCTCCCATATATAGTTTCGTCCGATTTAAGGTAAATTGTGTACCAAAGTCATTATATATCTTTCGATTTGCACGAAATTTGGCACAGCGTAATGAATAAGTTCTAGAATGTGTGGAAAGTGTGTGGAAAGTTTCTTGAAAATCGGTGGAGATTTAGATATAGCTCCGATATATAGTTTCTCCCGATTTTAGGTAAATAGTCCACTAAAGTCCCTGAAATGTTTTGATTTCCTCGAATTTTGGCACAGCGTACTGAATTAAGTCTAGAATGATCTGTGCAAAGTTTCGTGAAAATCGGTTCAGATTTAGATATAGTCCCCAGATTTAGATATTCGTCCGATTTTATGTAATTGGTGCATTTTGGTATAGGGTACTGAATTAAGTCTAGATTGACACAACGTATTGAAGTAATATAAATTAGTCTCTGGCAAGTTTCCCTGAAATCGGTACAGATATAGATATATAACAAAAACGCGTCTGTTAGGATACATATGTAGAATATACCCAAAGTGGTGGAGGGTATCATATAGTCGTCCCAGTCCGACTTTACTACTTTCCTTACTGGTTTTTAATATCAGAACAGCTACTGAAAAATTTGGTCGCTGGGTTCATGTTTTGATATAGCCCCAATATAACCATATTTGCCGATTTAGAAAACGTGGACTTACGTCGACAAATGTTTGAATGAATATTTGGCATAAATTGAGAACTATCTGTGTTAAATTACAATCATATTGATAGAAAATTGGTGCTAATGTATAAAAATACCTTAAAGCCGGAAAATAGGGTGTAAGATGTTGTATTGGCGATTTAACATGGTAAATACCCAAATAAATTCCCCTAAAAGGATGTTTATACAATTTAACGGGTAAATAGTCATTGGATATATAATCACTGTCCATGTCTGAAAACAAAAGGCACCTCTTTATTTCGATACATTCGTTGATCGTATACATTTCCAATAGATTTCACCTAACCTACTCCAGCCCTTGAAAAGTGTGTATTCATTCAATACTTTTGTTCTTCATTATATATAAATCAAATTATTAATTAATTAGCTTATGATAACATAATTAATTTTCCCACAATTAAAGTATTAATACCCTTTTGTTTTGAAAGAAAAGTGTTCTACAGTTATTTTGCGTTTTACACAATTTTTTTACCCCAGCTACAGACAACACAATGAGTGGGAGGCGTCTGCAAAAAGTAATGTTTCAAATATCTGATTGATAACAAAATGAAGTGCACACTGCAATATCTAGGTAATTATTGATGAGTACTGCGCTGCGGTATGGCAGCAATTTTATTGTACGATAAATCTACAAATATATTGTGTCATACCCTTCTACCTCTTGTGTATTGAGATCGCAATATTTAGGAGAGAGCATTTAAGTGAGAGTAATACATTACTTCAACGATATTTATACGCCCCAGCATACTGTGTTACAGGGTTTTATGGTTTTTTTTTGTAACATCCAAAAGAAAGGAGATTGTGAGAATATGCATAGAATCACTTTCTGCTTATATTTATGCATTTTCATCCCTTAGGGTGTCTGTCGTGGACAGACCACGTATTATTTTAAACAAAGTACAAGTTAGATATATGATTTGAATGCTATGAAATTTGGTACAGTTCATTTATTTGGCCCAAAAACGAACTCTATTGGAAATACCGACAATCAGTTCAGATTTAGATATATCTCCAATATTTCGGGCACCAAAGTGTATATATACTGAAAGAAGGCACTCTCTGGCATCGTTCTGCTAACAAGAAACTGTGTTCTATATTGTTCCCTAAAAGTTATAGTCCAGAAAAATTATAATTGCACTGATAATTAGTACCTGAGGAATCTAATTTGTGTGTAAACATTACGCTAATTCATAAAAGTGTTTATTAAAACCAATGGCTGTTTCTTCCTCGTAGTGGCATGGCAAACTCTCTTTCACCTCAATTGTGTACACTGACCTCCTGGCGGTATCACCTATCTGATATGAGCCGCGAGTTCACCCATAAGAACCTTAAAAAACAGAATAGTTGCCCACACTCGTATTTTATATACCTTAGTACCGTCATAAATAATACTAACAGATGCTACTATGGTCTAAGTAAGCAATTTAGAAACAATGTCCCTCTCGCCATACCATAATCATACTCTACAAGACGCTGATACTACCTGTGCTGGTGTATGGGTCGGAAACATGGGTACTCACCTAAGCAGCTGAGAGAATCCTAAAGATCTATAACGTCGGTTCACTCGACGTTGAGTTGTACCATCTATTCTCGGACATCGACATAGTCCGGCGCATCGAGCTCTAGCGACTATCTTCTCATGTTGTGAAAATGGCATATAAAACCGAGCCAACTGATGGTTCACGTAGAATGGGAAGGGCACGCGAGAGATCAATTGGAAAACAACATCTAGGAACATAGTCTTTCAAATTGGAAGAGATGGGCACAGGAGCGAGGCGCCTGGAAATCTGGTTTAAGTTTGGCGTATGTTCTGTCATATTCTGTCACAAGCCAGCTAAGTAAGTAATAACAAAAATTGAGAATTTTCTCAAATTGCAGACTATTTTTGAGTCAAATCGAATGAGGATTCGTTTTGTAAAACATATCATCCGTCTAACTCTGTAGTTTTTTATACCCTTTACCACACTGTGTTACAGTGTATTATGGTTTTGTGCATATGTTTGTAACAGGAAAAAGGAAACGAGATACACACATGGTTCAATTTGAGAATATGCATAGAATCACTTTTTAAGCACAGGTCACTTATTTGGCCTAAGGACGAACCCTATTGAAATTGGGAAAAATCAGTTCAGTTAAGATATAGCTTCCATATATATTTTCGTCCGATTTAACGTAAATGGTGTACCAAAGACCCTCTATATCTTTCGATTTACACGAAATTTGACACTGCGTATTACATTAACTCAATAATGGTGTGTGCGAAGTTTCGTGAAAATCCGTTCAGATTTAGTACAACTCCAAAATATATTTTCGTCAGATTTATGGTTAATAGTGCACCAAAGTCCGCATATATCTTTCGATTTGCACGAAATTGGGCATATCTTAATGAATTAAGTTTAGAATGATGTGTGTTAAGTTTCGTGAACATTGGTTCCGATTTAGATATATGGTGCACCAAAGATCCAAAGCTAGGCCGATTAACACTAAATTTTGTTTTTGTATTTGTTTATTTTATTTTTATACCCTCCACCATAGTATAGAGGGTATATTAATTTTGTCATTCCGTTTGTAACTCATCGAAATATGCATTTCTGAGCCTATAAAGTATATATATTCTTAATCAAGGTAAAACTCTAAGACGATCTAGCCATGTCCGTCCGTTGTAATCACGCTATCTCCTGAAGGAATTGAGATAGGGTGCTGATTTTGCATAGGGTTGTCTTTTGTCTGCAGGCAGGTCAAGTTCGAAGATGGGATATATCGGTCCACGTTTAGGCATAGCTCCCATATAAGGGTACCCGCCAAATTTCGGAATTTTGGGGTTCTTGAGCGCGTTTTTCAGTCGAATTCGCTGAAATTTGGTACATTGGGTTCTTATTTGCTACATTGGGTTTTTATTGGGTCCTAAATGTCTCCACAAACAATTTTAAATATAGGTCCACTTTTTCTGGTAGCCCCTATATAACGGTACCTCCCAATTTTCAGTATTTTGGGAGTTTTGATCGTAATTTTCCGGCGAGTTAGCTGTAATTTAGTATTTTGAGTTCTTAATATGTACCAAATCTCTCCACAAATAATTATGAATATAGATCCATTTTTTCGGATAGGGTACCCCCAATTTTCGGTATTTTGGGGTTCTTGAGCGCGTTTTTCAACCGAATTTGCTGCAATTTGGTGTTTTGTAGTCGTATAAGGTAACAAATCTCTCTACTCAAAGTTATTAATATTCGCCCCCTTTTTCGGGTAGTCCCCATATAACCCCCTTTTTATACCCTCCACCATAGTATGGAGGGTACCCCCCAATTTTCGGTATTTTGGGGTTTCTGAGCGCGTTTTTCAGCCGAATTCGCTCAAATTTGCTACATTGGGTTCTTAATGGGTCCTAAATTTCTCCACAAAAAATTATAAGTATAGGTCACTTTTTCTGGTAGCCCCCATATAACGGTACCTCCCAAGTTTCGGTATTTTGGGGGTTTCGGATAGCCCCCATATAAGGGTACCCCCAATTTTCGATATTTTGGGGTTCTTGTTTATATTAAAATAGTTATCTGATTGGTTCCGCGTTTTGAGTTTGGCTCTAAGACTCTATTGTAATAATTTCACCTGCAGAGGATAGCGAGATAAAAAATTAGAACGTAAGGTTCTATAATGAACTATAGCCGCTTTTAGACCTAGCCCCTGTGTGGAGGTTTCAGAAGGAGTGGACCGATATTCCTCATCTTCAAATTTAAATTATCAATTAAAAATTTCTGAAATTTGTGTTATGGTTTACATTATGGTTTACACAATCCGTTTTAGACATGTCGGTATAGGTCCACTTTTTGGTATGTTCCAAAGTTCGACCCGGTCACATTTCGAGTTATTGATGCATGATGCATCAATAACTCGAAATGTGACCGATATGCACAAAACATGCTGAAATGAGTACAACCTAACCTGTGACAAATTTCGATGAAATCGGTTCAGATTTCAATATAGCTGTTATATATATTTTCGTCCGATTTTAATTAAATGGTGCACCAAATGTCTCATGTTTTTCAGATATTTATCAAAAAATTCAACGGGTGTTCGAATGATATTTGCTTTAAATTTATTTACATAATTCCCATTGAAAGAAAAATTTAGTATGGGTTGCAGAATGACATGTTTATGGATCCATTTTCATGTTGAGGGTCTTTCAAAAATTTGACGTCTGTTAGGATTCATCTGCGGTGAAGGGCATCATAAGGTCGGCCCCGTCCGACTTTACTACTTTCCTTCCTTGTTTTTCGTAAAACTCTTCCCACTGCAATTACAAACAACCGAAGGAAATATAAGTCAAATCAGTAAGTCATTTTCAATGGAATTCCATGATGGATTTTCCATGACGCGTAAAATCATCATGGAAAATATTTTTGAGGAACCATAATGTCATATATAAGGTAGACACCAAGAGCATCTAATGCGCAGTTGCCTCCATGTAGGATTCAAATTAAAATATATTCTTCCCGAATATGGACTATTATGGACCAATCGTCATGAAATTTTTGTTGTTTTTGGTAATGAACCTTCAATATTTATAGGATGAAATTGGCCAAAAATATTAATTTTGTCTGTTTCTGGTCGCTCTAGAAAAACAACAAAAGTATTATTGTGGGGCGTATATATTTACTCCTGAGGGACATACACCCGAGAAGTATATAGTATATACAAGAGGAGTGGTTGACCTTTAAATTGATACCAATTATATTTATGTATATCCTCGGATGTGGGGAGTTTTACGGCAATATGTAAATGTGTCTATGATATTTTTTAGTATTACGATTACCCCACTAGAGGGCGGAAATGTGGCGCTGATCGCTATTTATTTTCTTCCGATATGTCCAATAGCGACGAAATTTTTCACAGCGTACCAAGTTTAGTGCCAATGTTTCTTTAAATCGATTCAGATTTGGATATTGACTTTTGTCATATAATGTTAGACACTAAATTATTCCTTGATTTACAACCAGGAGCTACCTCAGTGTAATCTGCCAAAACAGAAATTGAGTATGCGACCATTTTGGTAGTCATAACTCTTCCAATTTTCAAATGATTGCAACGTGAAACGATGAAACGTGCACAATTAATCAGCATCATGATCTCTTCAAAAAAAATCAACTAAAAATTGTTTTGCCATGCTGATGCGAACCATCAACGTTTAGATTACCAAAAAATAAACCGGAAATCCCTCCCGCGATACTTTTTCCCTGTCATTTATTCTCCAAGGTGTCGAACTGATGAACATTGTCGAGGGTTACTGCCGTCACCTGCTCCGTAGCAGTATTCATTATCATTGCTTTTCACTTTATTTACAAAAAATGGCTTTTTGGCCGCAAAAGCAGTCATCATCTAATAGCTTTCACATTTCCGCTTCATTACCACCGGCACAAAAAGGTCCGCTACCAAGCTCTTTATTCTGTGCAGTTTACAGAAGTGCATGTTTACCACATTTTAGTATGGCAGCAGTACCTACTATAGAAGAGCAAATGCACTTTTACTATTGTGGTTTTGTTGTTGGTTAAAGTATAAAATACAAAAATGCTTGATATTTCTGAAAATTGTGCCTTTGCCAGCAAAAATTTCATTGAGGTTGTGCAGTGAGCGAACACGGGGGGCAAAAGTTAAAAATTGACAAAAGTTTAAAGGTATATCTTTAACACGAGTTTTAGTTAACATGTTTAGTGTCTATGAAATTAAGGAAATCAAAAAATTAAGAAATGTCAAGTGGTCTCATGTTTCCTTGTAGAATAACTTTAATCTGCATGCTAAGGAACCATTAAAGTCGTCAACAAATTTAATTTGTCTCCTTTACAACACGGAGGTATCCGTTATTATTTCTACTTATTTGCCAAGAATTTATTTTGGTAACTGATTTCCCTTTTAAGGAAGTGCTGAATTTTAGGATAAGATAGATCAGCATGGCGATTAGATTCCCATAGATTACCACGTAAATAACATTTATTGGGCAATGTTCAGATATATGTGAACAATTGCAATATCGTCCCCCTAATAAGAATGTACCAATAAGCAGATATTGCAATAATATTATTGATGCAGTAATTGTTAGATAACACAATGACTTGTGCAATAGTACATTGAATAGAAAATATATTTTGTTTAATTTAAAATTTAATTTAAAACCAGTAAGGAAAGTGGTAAAGTCGGACGGGGCCGACTATATGATACCCTTCACCACGTTGGGTATATCCAACGATTGAATCCTAACAGACGTCAATTTTTTGAAGGACTAGGGACAAAATTATGTAAATCAATTTAAATCTTAACCGATTTCAACTAAACTTGCCACACATTATGTTATAGTAACTTCAGTACGTAGTGCAAAATTTTGTGCATTTATATCCAACTTCTAGGTTATTGTAACTCCAGTACGTTGTTCAAAATTTGTGTCAATTTTGTGTAACTTCGGACGACACATTTTACATTAAATGTGACGAAAAAATATATGGCGCTATATCTAAATCTCGACCGGTTTTCACGAAACTAAACATACATCATTCTAGACATAATCATTACGATATGCCAAATTTCGTGGAAATCGTAGGATATAAAGGGACTTTAGTGCACCATTTACATTAAATCAGACGAAATATATATGGGAGGTATATCTAAATCTAAACCGTTTTTCATGAAATTAAACACATATCGTTCTTGACTTAATTCAGTACGCTGTGCAAAATTGCAAATCGAGTGATAAATAGGGACTTTGGTGCAAATCGAATGATAAATAGGGATTTTGGTGCTCCATTTGTCTTAAATCGGACGAATATATATATATGGGAGGTATATCTAAATCTGAACCGATTTTCACAAAACTTAGCACACATCATTCTAGGCTCAATTCAGTACGCTATGCCAAATTTCGTGCAAATCGAAAGATACTTAGGGAATTTGGAGACCCATTTACTTTAAATCGGACGAAACTATGTATGGGAGCTATATCTAAATCTGAACCGATTTTCTCGGAACTTGGCACACATCATTCCGGACCTAATTCAGTACTCTATGCCAAATTTCGTGCAAATCGAATGATATATAGGGACTTTAGCGCACCATTTACTTTAGATCGGAGGAAACTATATATAGGAGCTATATCTAAATCTGAACCGATTTTCTTGAAACTTAGCACACATCATTCTGCACCTAATTCAGTAATCTGTGCCAAGTTTTGTGCAAATCGAAAGATATAGAGGAACTTTGGTGCCCCATTTACCTTAAATCGGACGAAAATATATATGGGAGCTATATCTAAATCTGAACCAATTTTTCTCAATTTCAACAGGATTCGTCCTTGGGTCAAATAAGTGACCTATGCCAAATTTCATCCAATTCGGATAATAAATGCGACCTGTACTTTGTTTACAATTTAACATGGACAGACGGACGGACCGACAGACGGACAGACGGACATGCGTAAATCGACTCAGAAAGTGATTCTATGCATATTCTCTCATTATATTTGCCTGTTACATACATATGCACAAGGACATAATACCCTGTACCACAGTGTGGTGAAGGGTATAAATATGACAATCGACATATATACAATTTTATGGAATTTATTTTTCATTTTATCTGAAATTGATATATAAATTCCATATGAAAACCAGTACGGAAGTTATAAAGTCGGACGGCACCGACTATATGATACCCTTCACCACTTTGGGTATAAACAACAGATGCAGGCAGACGTCGAAGTTTTGAAGCATAATTAACATGAAATTAGGAGAACTAACATATGGGATCTTTATCTAAATTCCATAAACATTCTGACCTATGCTAAATTCTTCATTAGGACATATATAAAACCAGTAAGGAAAGTGGTAAAGTCGGACTGTGCCGACTATATGATACCCTTCACCACTTTGGGTATATTGTACATATGTATCCTTACAGTTGCATGTCAATGTTACCTTGGAGGAACATACTCATGTCATTCTACAAATTATGATAAATTTAATTTCATTAGGGCAGATTTAGAGTAGACTGCGTACCATGAGACAAATTTATGGAAAACGATATATAGGAAAATTGGTACACGTTCGAAATACATATGGAAACTATGTCTGCATTTGCACCAATTTCAACAAAACGCAATGACGTCATTCAAGACTCAATTTTATACGATGTGCACAATTTCGTCTTAATCGGATAAACATTAGGAGTTTCGTACACCATTTATGTAAAATCGGACGAATATATATGTATATGTGGGAGCTATATCGAAATCTCAACCAAAACTTACCACACATCATTCTAGACTCAATTAAGTACGCTATGCCAAATTTCGTGAAAAACGAAGGATATAAAGGAACTCTGGTGCACTATTTACATAAAATGGGAGCTATATCTAAATCTGAACCGATTTTCACGAAATTTAACACACGTCTTTCCGGACTCAATTCAGTACGCTACGCCAAATATCGTGGAAATCGAATGATATATAGGTACTATGGTGCACCATTTACATTAAATCGGACGATGGGAGATATATCTAAATTTCAACCGATTTTCACGAAATTTAACACGCATCATTCTAGACTTAATTTAATACGCTATACCAAATTTCCAGAAAATCAAAGGATATAAATTGACTAAAATCGGACGAAAATATATATGGGAGCTGTATCTAAATCTAAACCGATTTTTACGAAATTTAACATACGCTATGCCAAATTTAGTGCAAATCGAAGGATATATAGGGACTTTGGTGCACCATTTACATAAAATCGGACGAAAATGTGTGTGGGAGATATATCTAAATCTGAACCGGTTTTTACGAAATTTAACACACGCTATGCCAAATTTCGTGCAAATCGAAGGATATATAGGGACTTTGGTGCACCATTTACATAAAATGGGACGAAAATATCTATGGGAGAGATATCAAAATCTCAACCGATTTTTACGAAATTTAACACACATCACACTAGACTTAATGTAGTACGCTATGCCAAATTTCGTGGAAATCGAATGATATATAGGTACTTTGGTGCACCATTTACATAAATTCGTCCTTGGGCCAAATAAATGAGCTGTGCCAATTTTCATCCAATTCGAATCAAAAATGCAACCTTTACTTTGTTTATAATTTAACATGGGCAGACTGACGGACGAACGGACATGTGTAAATCGATTTAAAATATGATTCTATGCATATTCTCAAATAGAACCATGTGTTTTTCTCGTTTTCTTTTGCCTGTTACAAACATATGCACAATGACAAAATACCCAGTACCTCAGTTTGGTGAAGGGTATAATTATGTAATTGGATTTAAAGTAAATCCCAATCGGACACCTGTTGATTATTTGGAGGTGAATTAACATGAAGTCGCACTAAAATATATATGGGATATGTCTTCATTTCTACAAAACTGAATTACGTCATATATCTCAACAAACAACTTCAACAAAACTTCACATAATTGAGTCCCCTGTGCAAAAAATTGTGTCAATCGGCCCAACATTGGGTCTTTAGTGCACCATTTACATAAAATTGGACGAAACTATATAAGAGTCATATCTAAAACTTATCCGATTTCAATAAAACTTCGCATCGGCCTAGCTTTGGGTCATTGGTGAACCATTTACTTCAAATTAGACGAAAATGTATATGGAAGCTATATGTAAATCTGAACCGATTTTTTACAATTTCAATAGGGTTTGTCCTTGGGCCAAATAAATGAGCTGTGACAAATTTCATTCAATTCTGATCATAAATGGTACCTCTACTTTCTCTACAATTTAACATGGACAGACGGATGGATCGACTCAGAAAGTGATTCTATGCATTTTCTCAAACGGAACCATTGGTCTATCTCGTCTCCTTTTGCCTGTTAACATTTGCATTCCTCATTGGCTTTATACTATGGTTGCATGGGATTGGAGTTAGGATCAAAGTCCCTATTGGATCTAATCGGATACCCAATTCGTTTTAAATTACAGGACAAAATGTTAAACCGTTTTGTACCAGAACCAATAGACACCCATATATATATATATATATATATAAAATAACTGTATTTTACATTTAATGCATTATTATTTAGCGTTCCTCCGGAACAGTCGAAATTCAATTTAAGACAGACCTTTACTCAGGATTCTTGGATAAGTCGTTATAACCAATAGTTACAAATGTAGTTATAAATGACGTCGTTATAAACGATTTTGATTGTATTTTTATTCTAATTATTGATACTTTTGCTGCGCCATTTTCACTGGTGTTAAACACTGATGCCATACTTTTTCGGCCAACTGTAATATGCTCCCACATATGAAACAAAAAAGCTCACATTTTGGAAAAGTCTAATAAAAGCTATTCAGTACTCCCCCTTTTCATACCATTGTCAAATAAATTATCTAATCAGCTGTTTATATGAAATAAGCACATTAAAGCTTTTCATACTATGGCAAAAAAATAAAAGCTTTACTATCAAACAAAACAAATAGCCTGGAATATAAACAAAACTATAAATGTAGAACAATTACGACGTGCACATGTTGACTACAGCCTCTCCCAGCTGTTTTTTTTTTTCACAATTCTCACATAATAGTTGGTTTTCTCTTTATTGTACAAGATACTCTTACTTTGGACCAACAGCTAACGTTGTTTATCTCATTGGAATGCATCTTTGGTATTTGAATGAAGAGCACGGACTGACTTTATTAGGTGAAGGTACTTCATGGAACAAGTGAAAGGGATAACAAAGGCAGAGACGAAGCAAGCCTAAGGCGAGACGTTCGCATAATACCCTACACCGCTCCAATTAATATATCTGGAAAATATAATTTAAAATAAAATAAAATATATTTTAGAACGTGGCATGTGATGGACTTTTTAATGGTGCTCTGTATAATATATATATATATATATATATATATATTTGTAATAGACCAAAATGGAACACTTATAAAATATATAAATATATATAAAAAAAACTCGACGTTTGGAGATTTAGTCGATTTGATTGGAAACATAACATAACTCAGACATCCACACAGTACACGTATGCGGTACTTATAAACGGATTTATTTATCACATTTAATGTCCAAATTTTTATACCCTCCACCATAGTATGGATGGTATATTAGTTTTGTTTTTCCGTTTGTAACGCATCGAAATAATCCTTTCCGACCCTATAAAGTATATATATTCTTGATCAGCGCAAAATTCTATGACGATCTAAGCATGTCCGTTTGTCTGTTGTAATCACTCTAGCGTCTAAACGAATTGAGATAGAGCGCCAAAATTGCATAGAGTCGTCTTTTGTCTGCAGGCAGGTCAAGATGGGATATATCGGTCCACTTTTAGGCATAGCTCCCATATAAGGGTACCCCCAAATTTTCAGTATTTTAGGGTTCTGGAGTGCGTTTTTCACCCGAATTCGCTGAAACTTGGTAAAATAGGTTCTTTCTGGATACCAAATTTCTCCACCAAAAATTATAAATATAGGTCCACTTTTTCTGGTAGCCCCCATATAACAGTACCTCCCAATTTTCATTTTTTGGGGGGTTTTGTCCGGATTTTTTCACCGAATTGGCTGTAATTTAGTCCTTTGAGTTCTTATTGCGAAGTAAATCTCTCCACAAACAATTATAAATATAGGTCAATTTTTTCGGGTAGCCCCAATATATGGGCACCCTCCAATTTTCGGTATTTTGCGGTTTTCAACCGAATTTGCTGTAATTTGGTATTTTGTAGAAAACTTGATACACGAAATGTTATAGTAACTTCAGTACATTGCATATTGTCTGGCAGACGGCCACACTTTTAGTGCTCAATTTACATTAAATCAGACGAAAATATATTAATGGACGAAGTCAAAGTGTTCAAAACTGATTTTCACGAAATTTAACACACACCGTTCCGGACTCACCTCATCGTTCCGGACTATTCAACATTTCGTGCAAATCGAAGGATATATAGGGACCTAAAATCGGACGAAAATATATATGGGAACTATATCTAAGTCTGATCAGATTTTCACGAAAATTAAAACACATCATTCTAGACTCAATTCAGTGCACTCTGCCAAATTTCATGCAAATCGAATGATATATAGGGACTTTGGTGCACCATTTACATAAAATCGGACGAAACTATATATGGGAGCTATATCTAAATCTGAACCGATTTTCGCCAAATTCAGCACACATCATTCTGCACCTAATACAGAACGCTCTGCCAATTTCGTGCAAATCGAATGATATATAGGGACATTGTTGCACCATTTACGTAAAATCGGACGAAACTATATATGGGAGCCATATCTAAATCTGAACCAATTTTCACCAAATTCAGCACACATAATTCTAGACTTATTTGAATACGATATGCTAAATTTTGTGCAAATCGAAAGATATATAGGGACTTTGGTGGACCATTTACATAAAATCGGAAGAAAATGTATATGTGGGCTCTATCTGAATCTGAACCGATTTTCACGAAACTTAACACACGTTATTCTATACCTAATTTATTACGCTGTGCCAAATTTCGTGCAAATCGAATGATATATAGGGACATTGGTGCACCATTTACATCAAATCGGACTAATATATGGAAGCTATATCTAAATCTGAACCGATTTTCACGAAACGAAACACACATCATTCTATAGCTAATTCATTACGCTGTGCCAAATTTCGTGCAAATCGAATGATATTTAGGGACATTGGTGCACCATTTTCATAAAATCGGACGAATATATATGGGAGCTATATCTAAATCTGAACCGATTTTCTCCAAACTTAACATCAATCATTCTATACCTAATTCATTACGCTGTGCCAATTTTCGTGCAAATCGAATGATATATAGGGACATTGGTGCACCATTAACATAAAATCGGACGAATATATTTATATATATATATATATATATATGGGAGCTATATCTAAATCTGGACCGATTTTCACGAAACTCAGTACTCATCATTCTATACTTAATTCAGTACACTGTGCCTAATTTCGGGTAAATCGAATAATATATAGGGACATTGGTGCACCATTTACATAAAATCGGAAAAAACGAAGGATATAAAGGAACTCTGGTGCACTATTTACATAAAATGGGAGCTATATCTAAATCTGAACCGATTTTCACGAAATTTAACACACGTCTTTCCGGACTCAATTCAGTACGCTACGCCAAATATCGTGGAAATCGAATGATATATAGGTACTATGGTGCACCATTTACATTAAATCGGACGATGGGAGATATATCTAAATTTCAACCGATTTTCACGAAATTTAACACGCATCATTCTAGACTTAATTTAATACGCTATACCAAATTTCCAGAAAATCAAAGGATATAAATTGACTAAAATCGGACGAAAATATATATGGGAGCTGTATCTAAATCTAAACCGATTTTTACGAAATTTAACATACGCTATGCCAAATTTAGTGCAAATCGAAGGATATATAGGGACTTTGGTGCACCATTTACATAAAATCGGACGAAAATGTGTGTGGGAGATATATCTAAATCTGAACCGGTTTTTACGAAATTTAACACACGCTATGCCAAATTTCGTGCAAATCGAAGGATATATAGGGACTTTGGTGCACCATTTACATAAAATGGGACGAAAATATCTATGGGAGAGATATCAAAATCTCAACCGATTTTTACGAAATTTAACACACATCACACTAGACTTAATGTAGTACGCTATGCCAAATTTCGTGGAAATCGAATGATATATAGGTACTTTGGTGCACCATTTACATAAATTCGTCCTTGGGCCAAATAAATGAGCTGTGCCAATTTTCATCCAATTCGAATCAAAAATGCAACCTTTACTTTGTTTATAATTTAACATGGGCAGACTGACGGACGAACGGACATGTGTAAATCGATTTAAAATATGATTCTATGCATATTCTCAAATAGAACCATGTGTTTTTCTCGTTTTCTTTTGCCTGTTACAAACATATGCACAATGACAAAATACCCAGTACCTCAGTTTGGTGAAGGGTATAATTATGTAATTGGATTTAAAGTAAATCCCAATCGGACACCTGTTGATTATTTGGAGGTGAATTAACATGAAGTCGCACTAAAATATATATGGGATATGTCTTCATTTCTACAAAACTGAATTACGTCATATATCTCATATATAAATCTGAACCGACTTCAACAAAACTTCACATAATTGAGTCCCCTGTGCAAAAATTTGTGTCAATCGGCCCAACATTGGGTCTTTAGTGCACCATTTACATAAAATTGGACGAAACTATATAAGAGTCATATCTAAAACTTATCCGATTTCAATAAAACTTCGCATCGGCCTAGCTTTGGGTCATTGGTGAACCATTTACTTCAAATTAGACGAAAATGTATATGGAAGCTATATGTAAATCTGAACCGATTTTTTACAATTTCAATAGGGTTTGTCCTTGGGCCAAATAAATGAGCTGTGACAAATTTCATTCAATTCTGATCATAAATGGTACCTCTACTTTCTCTACAATTTAACATGGACAGACGGATGGATCGACTCAGAAAGTGATTCTATGCATTTTCTCAAACGGAACCATTGGTCTATCTCGTCTCCTTTTGCCTGTTAACATTTGCATTCCTCATTGGCTTTATACTATGGTTGCATGGGATTGGAGTTAGGATCAAAGTCCCTATTGGATCTAATCGGATACCCAATTCGTTTTAAATTACAGGACAAAATGTTAAACCGTATTGTACCAGAACCAATAGACACCCATATATATATATATATATATATAAAATAACTGTATTTTACATTTAATGCATTATTATTTAGCGTTCCTCCGGAACAGTCGAAATTCAATTTAAGACAGACCTTTACTCAGGATTCTTGGATAAGTCGTTATAACCAATAGTTACAAATGTAGTTATAAATGACGTCGTTATAAACGATTTTGATTGTATTTTTATTCTAATTATTGATACTTTTGCTGCGCCATTTTCACTGGTGTTAAACACTGATGCCATACTTTTTCGGCCAACTGTAATATGCTCCCACATATGAAACAAAAAAGCTCACATTTTGGAAAAGTCTAATAAAAGCTATTCAGTACTCCCCCTTTTCATACCATTGTCAAATAAATTATCTAATCAGCTGTTTATATGAAATAAGCACATTAAAGCTTTTCATACTATGGCAAAAAAATAAAAGCTTTACTATCAAACAAAACAAATAGCCTGGAATATAAACAAAACTATAAATGTAGAACAATTACGACGTGCACATGTTGACTACAGCCTCTCCCAGCTGTTTTTTTTTTCACAATTCTCACATAATAGTTGGTTTTCTCTTTATTGTACAAGATACTCTTACTTTGGACCAACAGCTAACGTTGTTTATCTCATTGGAATGCATCTTTGGTATTTGAATGAAGAGCACGGACTGACTTTATTAGGTGAAGGTACTTCATGGAACAAGTGAAAGGGATAACAAAGGCAGAGACGAAGCAAGCCTAAGGCGAGACGTTCGCATAATACCCTACACCGCTCCAATTAATATATCTGGAAAATATAATTTAAAATAAAATAAAATATATTTTAGAACGTGGCATGTGATGGACTTTTTAATGGTGCTCTGATATATATATATATATATATATATATATATATATATTTTGTAATAGACCAAAATGGAACACTTATAAAATATATAAATATATATAAAAAAAAAACTCGACGTTTGGAGATTTAGTCGATTTGATTGGAAACATAACATAACTCAGACATCCACACAGTACACGTATGCGGTACTTATAAACGGATTTATTTATCACATTTAATGTCCAAATTTTTATACCCTCCACCATAGTATGGATGGTATATTAGTTTTGTTTTTCCGTTTGTAACGCATCGAAATAATCCTTTCCGACCCTATAAAGTATATATATTCTTGATCAGCGCAAAATTCTATGACGATCTAAGCATGTCCGTTTGTCTGTTGTAATCACTCTAGCGTCTAAACGAATTGAGATAGAGCGCCAAAATTGCATAGAGTCGTCTTTTGTCTGCAGGCAGGTCAAGATGGGATATATCGGTCCACTTTTAGGCATAGCTCCCATATAAGGGTACCCCCAAATTTTCAGTATTTTAGGGTTCTGGAGTGCGTTTTTCACCCGAATTCGCTGAAACTTGGTAAAATAGGTTCTTTCTGGATACCAAATTTCTCCACCAAAAATTATAAATATAGGTCCACTTTTTCTGGTAGCCCCCATATAACAGTACCTCCCAATTTTCATTTTTTGGGGGGTTTTGTCCGGATTTTTTCACCGAATTGGCTGTAATTTAGTCCTTTGAGTTCTTATTGCGAAGTAAATCTCTCCACAAACAATTATAAATATAGGTCAATTTTTTCGGGTAGCCCCAATATATGGGCACCCTCCAATTTTCGGTATTTTGCGGTTTTCAACCGAATTTGCTGTAATTTGGTATTTTGTAGAAAACTTGATACACGAAATGTTATAGTAACTTCAGTACATTGCATATTGTGTGGCAGACGGCCACACTTTTAGTGCTCAATTTACATTAAATCAGACGAAAATATATTAATGGACGAAGTCAAAGTGTTCAAAACTGATTTTCACGAAATTTAACACACACCGTTCCGGACTCACCTCATCGTTCCGGACTATTCAACATTTCGTGCAAATCGAAGGATATATAGGGACTTTGGTGCACTATTTACCTAAAATCGGACGAAAATATATATGGGAACTATATCTAAGTCTGATCAGATTTTCACGAAAATTAAAACACATCATTCTAGACTCAATTCAGTGCACTCTGCCAAATTTCATGCAAATCGAATGATATATAGGGACTTTGGTGCACCATTTACATAAAATCGGACGAAACTATATATGGGAGCTATATCTAAATCTGAACCGATTTTCGCCAAATTCAGCACACATCATTCTGCACCTAATACAGAACGCTCTGCCAATTTCGTGCAAATCGAATGATATATAGGGACATTGTTGCACCATTTACGTAAAATCGGACGAAACTATATATGGGAGCCATATCTAAATCTGAACCAATTTTCACCAAATTCAGCACACATAATTCTAGACTTAATTGAATACGATATGCTAAATTTTGTGCAAATCAAAAGATATATAGGGACTTTGGTGGACCATTTACATAAAATCGGAAGAAAATGTATATGTGGGCTCTATCTGAATCTGAACCGATTTTCACGAAACTTAACACACGTTATTCTATACCTAATTCATTACGCTGTGCCAAATTTCGTGCCAATCGAATGATATATAGGGACATTGGTGCACCATTTACATAAAATCGGACTAATATATGGAAGCTATATCTAAATCTGAACCGATTTTCACGAAACGTAACACACATCATTCTATAGCTAATTCATTACGCTGTGCCAAATTTCGTGCAAATCGAATTATATATAGGGACATTGGTGCACCATTTACATAAAATCGGACGAATATACAGTGGTGGTCACGCAATTAAAACATTTATTGTGGTAAACATTTTTTGATCAGCCCTCGATTCATTTGAAGTATTTTTGAAAAATTTTTAATTCAGAACACTTCGATATACTGCACTTAAGAGATTTAGTGTGATAATAGAAAATTATTGCATGCAATTTTTCCATAAATAACGGTTTTTATGAAAATACTTCGACTTTGAAGTGGCCATATAATTAAACCATTGTGTAATTTTTTACTTTACTGCATTTTTTTGAACATATTTTTAAAAAATCACTTAAATTTATGTAAGTTATACAAATTAAGCATCGATAAAATCATTTACAGAAAAGAAATTTTGAAAAAAGTTGTAAAATTTACCAAAATTGCCAAAATTTTTTTACAGTACACCTAACATTCAGAAAATCACCTTTATTATAGAAAATAAAGGTTCGAATGCGCCAGAAATTGCTAGAATTAGTAGAAAACAATAAATAATTCTCAAAATTAATACATATTTGAAATAATAACTCCAAAAATGGCAATTAACTTAAAGGAACGATTCAACTTCGATAGTCTTTATATATTTTTGCATATATCGATATATTGGAATTTATTATATCAAATCGATTGTTCGAGTAGTACAGAATATATTTTATCAAAAAATATATCAGTCACAACGAAACGAACAGAGATCAACGCCTATGTTGACGAGTAAAAGTTTCTGGCACACAGCAGTATTTTTGATGCTCAACACAAGACTTTAAATATTTGTGAAATTGTATTTTGTTTTCATCTTTTAGGATAAAATAGATTAAATGGACATTATACTATCCAAAAAATATTATTATGGAAAAATATTGTCATGTTCAATAAATTTTAAGGGTCATGAGTTAACCATCAAACATGCTGCTGTGTACCAGAAACGTTTTCTCGTCAACATAGCTGTTGATCTCTGTTCGTTCTGTTGTGACTGATATATTTTTTGATAAAATATATTCTGTACTATTCGATTTGATATAATAAATGCCAATATCAATCGATAGTTCCTCACATACTGCAAAAATATTCCGGCCTTCTTCAATAAAGGCTATCGAAATTGAGTCGTTCTTTTAGGTTAGTTCCCATTTTTTTCAGTTTTTATTTCAAATGTTTATTTATTCTGAGAATTATTTATAGTTTTCTACTAATTCTAGCAATTTCTGGTGCATTCGGAACTTTATTTTCTATAATAAGGGTTATTTTATGAATGTAAGGTGTACTGTACAAATTATTTAGGAATTTGATAGATTTTACAGATTTTTTCAAAAAATTTTATCAGTAAATGACTTTATCGATGCTTACTTTACATAATTTAACTAAATTAAAGAGCTTTTTTAAAAATATTTTCAAAAATATTCAGTAAAGTAAAAAATCACACAATGTTTTAATTATGTGGCCACTTCAAAGTCGATGTATTTTCATAAAAAACGTTATTTATGGAAAAATTGCATGCAATAATTTTCCATTTTCACACTAATTTACTTAAGTAAAGTATATCGAAGTGTTCTGGATTAAAAAAATTTCAAAAATACTTCAAACGATTCGAGGGCTGATCAAAAAATGTTTACCACAGTAAATGTTTTAATTCTGTGACCACCACTGTATGTATATATATATATATATATGGGAGCTTTATCTAAATCTGAACCGATTTTCACGAAACTTAACACACATCATTCTATACTTAAGTCATTACGCTGTGCCAAATTTCGTGCAAATCGAATGATATATAGGGACATTGGTGGACCATTTACATAAAATCGGACTAAAATACATATTGAAGCTATATCTAAATCTGAACCGATTTTCACGAAACTTAACACACATCATTCTATAGCTAATTCATTACGCTGTGCCAAATTTCGTGCAAATCGAATGATATATAGGGACATTGGTGCACCATTTGCATTAAATCGGACAAAAATATATATAAGAGCTATATCTAAATCTGAACCGATTTTCAGGAAACTTAACACGCATCAGTCTAGACCTAATTTAATACGCTGTGCCAAGTTTCGTGCAAATCGAAAGATATATAGGGACTTTGGTGGACCATTTACATTAAATCAGACCAAAGTATATATGGGAGCTATATCTATATCTGAACCGATTTTTCCCAATTTCAATAGGGTTCGTTCTTGGGCCAAATAAGTGACCTATGCCAAATCTCATCCAAATCGAATCATAAATGCGACCAGTACTTTGTTCACAAAAGTACATGGACGGACGGGCATGCGTAAATCGACTCAGAAAGTGATTCTATGCATATTCTCAAAAGGAACCATGTGTCTATCTCGTTTCTTTTGCCTGTTACAAACATATGAACAAAGACATAATACCCGGTACTACAGTGTGGTGAAGGCTATAAAAATTAGAAGTCTATTTACAAATGTCCGTCCTTCCGTTGTCCGTATGTCTGTCTGGCCGGCTGGTGATTTCATCCAAATTTTGCACATCTGGCCAAAAATGTGCAAAAAATTATTTATAATAGCTCTATCCAAATCCAACACTGCACAACTTATTATCTTTACCAAGCCTGAATCAAGGAGGAAGATGCAAATCATTGGTCCACTCTTTTTGGTACCTACCCCATAAAGGGTCAAGTTCTCCCCCAGAAAGGGTCAGTATTTTATAAACTTGGAAATTTTATGAAATTGACGCAAATTGGATAACCGATTTGATCTCTTTAGAAAAAAAACATACCATATATAATGCGAATAATAAAACCTGTATGTAATTCCGAAGACCTTCGCAAACCATAGACTGAGGTATTTATCAGTCGGCAACAGCATCTGACACTTTCATACTTGTTTAATACAGTTTAGTTATGTCCGTTAATTTGTTGAAATCATGTTATCACACCATGCAAACTGGTCAAGTTCCACGATGGACATATGGACATATATCCTCATTTCGGCATAAAATCATATAATTTTGGACAACTGTGAAAATTTTCAAAGTATTACCGATTTTAGGAATTTTCAGGATTTGGACACGTAAACTTGTATTGGCTGCAATTAGATAATTCTGGTTTAAATTTTCATTTGTAACTATTTCAAATGAAGTAATAAACTTAACATACCGCTCATTTGATGCTAGGAAATAAGTATAGCAACAACAACCACACAAAGTGTAAACATTACAAAAACTACATCTCAAAAACAAAAACACATTGAGTGGTATACTCTATTGAAAGCTCGTGAGAACACACACAGGCACGTTACGTATACGCCACCACACTGGAGAATTCTGATGAAAAGTTGATGCTTCCTTGTTGGCTGTTGCTTTCATACATCCCCACCCTGTTTCTTATTTGTTGTTATTTATACGCTACAACAACGTGAGAAAATTCATGTTGTCGTTGGTGTTGTTGTTGTTTTGATGAGCATGGCGAGAATTTGGGATAAGGAAAAATCATCCAGTTGTTCGTGGCGCTGTTGTTGTAATCATACTTCCATTTCTCATTGTTGTTATTGCTTTTTGTCATTGCTCTTGTATAGCTTGATACGGAACTAAAAAAAGCGCATACACTGACAAGTGTGGCTGTTTGCTCGCCTGCTGCTCATTCAAGTCGGAGCCTCAGAACGTAACGGATGGGTAGTTGCGTGTGTGCGTGCGGTCGTGCGTTCGTTGTGAGCTGTTGATAATAAACGGTTGTTAAACAAAAGAAAATAAAAATCATTGTGAATAATCTCAAACCAAAGTTGTGTTCCTAAAAGGATATTTCAAAGGAAATAGAAAGCGGTGTGGAATTGTAACAAAGTCACAAAGAAAAAGAGAAAATTAAAAAGAAAAATCCTATTGGAAAATTTTATATAAATTGGAAACACAATGGCCTTTAATACAATAAATCGAAATGAAAATCCAATTGAATATTCCAAAATAAATAAAACAAATAGAAAAATATTGTGAACGAAAAAAATTGTATTCATTAAATTGTGTACCTTTTTCGATTTCTTTGTTGTTTCTTTAATTATTCATATAATTTTCAAAAAATAAAAACAACAACAAAACAATACCCTAAATATAAAATATAAAAAATACATTTCTCCAGTAGTTGTGTGACGTTTTCACAAACTGTGTACATCCCAAAAGAAAAGCGAAAAGGCCGTTTCCTTTTGCCCCACAACCCAGAAAAACTGTTTTACTCTCACTTGTACTCTCTCCGAAATTCTCTTACTTTCTCCCAATATGCCGATTTACCGCCACTGTTACTCTCATTGTATAGGACACACAAAAGAGAAAGCGAAATCAATGTGGCAATATGTGTTGTTGTTCTCTATGTAAACAAACATAATTAAAACGTGTCATAGTCTCTCATCTTAGGAAAAATCCCGATAAAAGGGAAATTGAATCAGTATTGCCATTGAAATTAAAAAAATGGTCTAACAATATTACACAAATCAACCAAATTTCGGGCATTACATTTTAATAAAAATACTCTATTCAATCAAGACTATTATATGGTAATTTGCTTTCAGGAAAATAACGGAATACCAAACTAAGATGCACAGGGTGGAATATTGGACCACACTTACTTATCAAAATAAAACCAATTCGGTTTAAACAGTGTCTAAAATACCGAATTATGGGGAAAGTGTTTTATGGAAACTTTTCCGTTATATGGTGACTACGTAAAAAAGGGCCAATATTACTAATTGTTGATAGGAAGATTTTTAACCATTGAATTGAATAATATAAAACATAAAATTGGACAGACTATCCACATAAAAGGCGTAAAGCTTTTTAAAACCTTGTTCAATAACCATACCATACATTCCAACGACTATCCAATATTAAAACTATATCTATTAGAAATGTGGTGTAGCATGAAACTCCCAATGTTTGTCAGAGTCTAGAATGAGTTTCGTAAGTTTCGTTGAAATCGCATCAGATTTATATATATATATATATATATATATATATGTTCTTCCAATTTAATATAAATTGTGTATCGAAGACAATAGTTTGCACGGATAACTAAGCCTAAAATACACAGCATATGTGGCACACACCTAAACAAAAGCAACGGAAATAATAAATAACCTGTCATTTTTTTGAAAATTAGGCTTCACTATATAGGTTGAAAGTTATTGTAGTTTAAAACAAAAACAAACAAATGCAAAAGCGTTAAGTTCGGCCTGGCCGAACTTTGGATACCCTCAACCATAGATATACTGACAGGTACTAGAAATGAAAAATGAAATACAGACATTTCTAAAAAGGGATTATATAAACAAAAATAAAAAATGCAGAAATTTTTAATGGATAAAAATTTACCCTCAGATTTTACCCTATTGAGGGTGTATACACTTTAACACGGTGAAAATGTGGCTAATCGAAATATTGGTTCTAGATCCCATGTTTCTTTGGACCAAATCCGTTTCAAAAAATTTAGATTTCATCCAAACTTTGTCCGTCTTATTATTTCTTCCAATCTTAGTTCAAATTCGAAAATGGGGAATATCGGTCCACTTCTTCTGGAACCTCCATACAGGGGGTAGGTCTAAATGCGGGTTATAGTTCATTATCGAACCTTACGGTCTACTTGTTTATCTCCATATCCAAATCAGATAACCATTTTAATATAACAAAATATTAATAATTTTTGGTAGGGAGATTTGGTACCATATACGACTACAAAATACCAATTTGCAGCACATTCGGTTGAAAAACGCGCTCAAGAACCCCAAAATACCGAAAATTGGGGGTACCCTTATATGGGGGCTATCCGAAAAAGTGGACCTATATTCATAATTCTTTGTGGAGAGATTTGGGACCTATTGAGAACTCAAAATATTAAATTACAGATAATTCGGCGGAAAAATACGATCAAAATCCCCAAAATTTTGAAAATTAGGAGGTACCGTTATATGGTGGCTACCAGAAAAAGTGGACCTATATTTATAATTTTCTGTGGAGAGATTTAGTACCCAATAAGAACCCAATGTAGCAAATTTCAGCGAATTCGGTTGAAAAACGCGTTCAAGAACCCCAAAATACCGAAAATTGAGGGGTACCGTTATATGGGGGGTACCAGAAAAAATTGACATATATTCATAATTTTTAGTGGGGAGATTTGCTACCCAATAAGAACTCAAAGCACCAAATTTCATCGAATTCGGTGGAAAAACACGCTCAAGAACCCCAAAATACCGAAATTTGGAGGGTACCCTTATATGGGAGCTATGCCTAAACGTGGACCTATATAGCCCGAACTTGACCTGCCTGCAGACAAAAGACGACTCTATGCAATTCGAGGCTCTATCTCAAGTCGTTTAGACGCTAGAGTGATTACAACAGACAGACGGACATGGCTAAATCGTCATAGAATTTTACGCTGATCAAGAATAAATATACTTCATAGGGTCGAAAATGATTATTTCGATGCGTTACAAACGGAAAAACAAAACTAATATACCCTCCATACCCTCCATACTATGTACATAGAGCACAAAAAAGTCAAATTTAGGACGATTGGCACAATATTTTGCTCGGCGCACTGAATTAGGTACAAATTTATGTATGCGAAGTTTTGTTGGAATCGGTTCAGATTTAGATATAGCTCCCACATATATGTAAATGGATCACCATACAGTGAATGTTTTTTTCCAATTGAGATAAAATTTGCATATCGTATTGAAGTTACTACAAATTGACATCCGTGTAGTTTTGTTGAAATAGGTTCAGGTTTAGCTTTTGCGCCCATATGTATTTTCGTCCGATTTTTGTTCTGTATTCACAAAATTTAGCAGCGGGTATGAAATTTAGCCTAGAATGCTTTGGTTAAGGGATCTTGGTTTCAAAAAAATTAATTTTATACAACTCTTGAAGATAAAGCCGATTTATTGTTCTAGAATCAAATGACGGCAAGAGGGCTTCTCAAACTTTAAAAGCATTTTATTCCAAACGGCGTTTTTGCAAATGGCGGGCTAACAATCCGATCGATTCCTATCGTATGAACTAGTATAAATCCAATCGGTCAAGATCGTCCTTGGTTTGTGTTTAAAAAATAGGCGATTTTCCAAAAATATTTTTTCAAAGGTCCGTCATTATGTTGATTTTTGACCGAAATCGATAATCCTAGTTCATACGAGAGCCAGACATGTACACGTTCTAACACCGTTGGAATTTTCGGAAAAAGGACTTTTTTTAATCCCATAAAACAACAACAAAAAAATAACAAAATAGTTATGCAAATTATTTTTCTTTTCCTTTAAATATTCAAATATATATCTGCAAAGTTGCAAAACTTAACAAGCTTTGGTATTGATTTACCAGACCATTGAAAATCTTGAAAATTTAAAATCGTGAATGGGAGGAAGGGGGTTCCCATAACTATAAAATCGGTGCAGATTTAAATATAGCTCACACATATACTTTAGTCCCATTTTATGTAAATGGTGCACCATAGATTCTGTTCTATTTGCACGATATTTTGTTTTTGAAATCGGTTCAGATGTAGATACAGCTCCCTCATATATACGTGTCCCATTTTTTGCAAATTGTGCAAATAGAGGAGCCTATGTGTGATCGCTTTACATGAAATATTGCATAGCGAATTGGATTGAAGGCGTTTCTGGTTTAGATATAGCTTCCATATGTATTTTCATCCGATTTCATCAAAATTATGTTCCAAGTAACTAAAATTTGTCCGCTTAGGATGAATTGCACAACTTATGGGTTGTGTTAATTTCGTCCGAGTCCATTCCAATGGTCCTCCAAAGATGCTATGTCTATTCTAACTAGAGGATATTGTACATATGAGCATCTCTTGTATGTACCTAAAGTGGTGGAGGGTATTACATAGACGGCCCCGTCCGACTTTTACGCTGCCCTCACTGGTTTCTTATAAATAAGCAAATTTTGCTAGAAATCGACTGCATAACTATTATTTTTGATTACGGCAGCACACCTACATTGCATTGAATCAAAAAAGGTCAATTTGATCCTTGAGTATACTATTCCCAGCACCCTGAACCTTTGGGAAGAGGTTATGTCTGCTCTATAATAATCCCAAGATCTTTCTATATGGTATTTTGGTGTTTGTTTAAAGGTTTTTTGTCAAGCTGGAACACCCAAAAACAAGCGAAATATTTCCTTGAGCAAAGGGGACCATAGCGTTTTCCAACACAATCCGATCCTTGACTTATATATAAATACGGTTGAGGAAAAAGAAATCCATTATTTTTTCGGCAAATGGTTCAGATTTAAGCTTGCTGTTTTTTGTTTGGTGCATTCAATTGTAAGTTGAAGGGTGTTAAAAATGAAAGTGAACAAAGAGAAAACAATTACAGTTTTTCTTTGACAAATGCGGAATTTTGAATATTTCATATATATTTTTCAACCCTGAACTTAAAATTGTATATTTCTGCCGCATTTATATAAGATGAAGTCGATTTAGGCATGTCCGTATGTTAGTGTGCTCTATCACGCTATTTTTCGAAAGAATTTCAAAGGTAAATTACGTGTGTTTTGCAACTGCAGTCAGGTCAAGTTCGAAAAATAGCTTTGTATATTCGTAGCAAGCGTACCAGATTGAGCCCAGAACTACGTGTATTAGGTTTAGTTAAAGTCTGTTCAGAAAAAAACTCGAATATACATTTCCATCCGATTTCATGTAAATTGAGCATAAAAGTGGTATTCAGAGGTAAATGGGATTTCGAAATAATGGGCTGAAATTTTGAATTCAAAACGCTCCACATTTAGGCATATCCGCTACTTCCCCTTATTCCCTGATTTTCGGTATTCTTAATGGTAAAGCCATATTATCCAATCGAATCCAGTTCTAAAGTTAGTAGGAAATATCATTGTCAACCACTCCTCTTGCATATACTATATACTTGTCGGGTCTAAATTCCTCAGGAGTAAATATATACCCCATAGAATACACCTTTTATAATTTTTCACACAAAAGTCCCGCAAAATATTTATTCTAGGGCTACCAGAAAAACACACAAAAATAATGATTTGGGTCCATGCCATCCCCTAAATACAATAAAAAACCAGTAAGGAAAGTAGTAAAGTAGGACTGGGCCGACTATATGATACCCTTCACCACTTTGGGGATATTCTACATATGTATCTTTACAGATGTCGTCTTTTCGAAGAAACATTGACATGAGTTCATAAGTTCACTGTTTAAAATGTAATATCAATCAAGCACCCATTGATTATTTAGTTTAAAATCAACATGAATAGGTCGAAAGTATATATGGAAGCTATGCTATATCTAAATCTGAACCGATTTCAAGGAAACTTACCCGAGATTAATTTATATTAATTTCAGTACGTTTTGCCAATCGGCCTAGCTATGGGTCTTTAGTACACCATTTGCTTAAAATCGGGCGAAAGTACATATAGGAACTATATGTAAATCTAAACCAATTTCAAGAAAACTTGACACACGAAAGGTTACAGTATCTTGAGTACTTTGTCCAAAATTGTGTGCGGGTCGACCAATCTTTGGTTCTTTAGTGCACATTAAATCGGACGAAAATATATATTTGAGATACATCTAAATCTGAACCGATTTACTCAAAACTTGGCACACATAATTCTGGGCCTAATTCAGTACTATCGGCAAAATTTCGTGCAAATCGAATGATATATAGGGACTTTGGTGCACCATTTACCTTAAATCGGACGAAATTATATATGGGAGCTATATCTAAATCGGAACCGATTTTTTAGAAACATGGCACACATCATTCGGCACCTAATTCAATACTCTATGCCAAATTTCATGCAAATCGAATGATATATGGGGACTTTGGTGCACCATTTACCATAAATCGGACGAAGCTATATATGGGAGCTATATCTAAATCTGCACCGATTTTCTAAAAACTTGGCACACATAATTCTGGGCCTAATTCAGTACTCTGTGCAAAATTTCGTGCAAATCGAATGATATAGAGGGACTTTGGTACACCATTTACATTAAATCGGACGAAAATATATATGGGAGCTATATCTAAATCTGAACCGATTTTCCACAATTTCAATAGGATTCGTCCTTGGGCCAAACAAATGAGCTGTGCCAAATTTCATCCAATTCGGTTCATAAATGCGACCTGTACTTTGTTTACAATTTAACATGGACAGACAGACGGACGGACGGACATGCATAAATCGACTTAAAAAGTGATTCTATGCATATTCTCAAAAGGAACCATGGGTCTATCTCGTTTTCTTTTGCCTGTTACAAACATATGCACAGAGACATAATACCCTGTACCACAGTGTGGTGAAGGGTATAACAAATTGGCCAATCTAGGTCTGCAATGGCAACTGTTGCGAACATTCTTGCTAGAACATCTGAGTTATTTTATGGGAACTATTTAACATCCCACATTCTCATAATGCAATGGAGAATTTCGCTTTCCCCAATTTAAAAGCGTTTTGCAACACTAGAATGCATTCGAAACTACTGGCACAACGAAGAGAACAACATTCGCAATATGGCTCTCTTAAATTTCTCTTTAAATTTATTTTACTCTGACCTACACACATTGTAACGTTATCTCTTGTTAATCCAACAACGTGGTTGTTTGGCAACTCTGCATCGCCAAAAGTGGGGAAACTCGTGCTATGTGCTTGCGTATGTGTGTAGTGTTTTTGTTTTCATTTCGCGGAGAGAAACAAATACCCACACGCACATACAAATATACAGAATGTATGAATGTGTGTGCTTGTGTGTGCGTTCGCTTGGATGTGAAGAAATCTTTAAAAATGGAATTTTTCTAAAATCTCTTTTGCAGTATCCTTTCAAACGTCTTACTTAACAATTCGTGTAACTCATACGTCCGTTTGTAGTGCGGTAGAAGTTCAAGTTGGTGAAAGTGAAAATGCTTTAAGCATTTTTTGTGAAGAAAAAAAAATAAAATTATGAAAAATGTGTTGAAAGTCCCAGTAGGCATTGAAGAAGGAAATTAATTAAATGAAAAAATTATATTAAAATAAATCATAAAGAAAAAATCAATCAATTAAAACCTTGAAAATTAAATGTGTTCAATTCATTAGTGGAATAAAATACATACGTACATATTTTTGCTGCCGTTGTCATTAGTTTGTGTTGCACATCAAAGAATAGCCAATAAAAAGAAGCATTTGTTTGCTGTTGCCATCAGACACCCTTAGATGTCATTCTGTTGCAACAACAATAACAACAAAATACATTGAATACGAAACCAAGGCATTTCCAACAGCGATTACGATAGAGCATTTGCTGGGTCAACCACAATCTACAACATCGATATTGTAAGACCATTATCAACCAGCTACCCATCCACCTTCGGAACACCTCCCGCTAATAAAACGTTGTCTCGTTTTGCGGCGATTTTGCAAGTCAATTCCGTTTTTTTAATTTGCAAATAACCTGGCGCAACAGTTTCACAAAATACCACAATCTCAAAGCTATCAATTTGAGCTCGGGTGGCTTGTGTAGAATTTCACTGTTAGCAGGCAACCAACTACCCGGCAGTAACGTGATTTTACAACATACAACCGCACCCCGAGGAAGGCATAAGGATTTCTTCTTTCATGATCTAATGTTACAGGTGAGTTTTATTGCAATCATTGACCTAATTTCATTAGTTTAATAAAAATGCAGAACGAAAGTAGGAGGGGAGGCAATAAAAAATAGTGTAAAAATAGTTTTATAATTAACTGAAGAAAATTAAAAAAAGAATAACTAGCGTGTAATGAGAAAATCTTTGTGAGAACGTGTTAGAAAGTGGAACAAGAAAACAATAAGTTACGATATTTTATATCAACCACCATGGGTGTCAAATACAATTCTGGGTAATTACATAGATATGTAGGAGGATAAGAGAAAACAACAAGAACCATGTAAAAGTAGTTCGTTCCTTCTGATTGTGTTCGGTCAGATCAAGCATATCATGAAGAAGTTGGATGGATTATACAACTAATATATCGAGAGCTTTTAACATATTCGAAATCAGGAAAGTGTTTTCCCAGGGATGTGCTCCTATTGAGTTAAAAATAAAATATTCAATTCAGTTACAAATTATTATGTTTCGGATAGACCTTAGAAATTTTGATTGTAGGTATGTAATATGACGGGATAAAATCCAAAGCCATATACATTGCTTCTATTCCTAGGATGTTTTTTATTGAAAATATTTTACCCTACATATTATCTACCCATTTGGTCCTTTTCTATTCAAGGTCGGGATAAAATCCAAAGTTTCCAATCGAATCCATGGTTCTGTTATAGGTATAATACCTAATTGTTTAGTATTTAGAATTTTTTTGTTATAGATAATTTCCAAATATAATTCGAAACTTCACAATGCTTCTAAAATTTTTTATGTAACCTATTTGGTGCATAACTTAGGACGAAAATATCTACATGAGGTATAGTATGCAAAATCCTTATTTGTAAACCCACTAAAAATTAAGAATTTAAGAAGTATTCAATCCAAGTAGCCAATTTGTATACCCTTCACCATGTTGTGATACAGGGTCTTTCGATTTATACATATCCCTCCGTCTATTCATGTAAACAATGTGCAGGTCGCATTTATGATCCGAATTGATGTTAATTGGCTTCCAAATAATCAACGGGTGTGTCCTATTGGGATTTGCTTTAAATTGATTTACATAATTTTATATATGTCCGAATGTAAAATTTAGGACGGTTTAAATTGTACCACTTTTTTGGTAACTGAATAGGACTATTTGTTTTATAGAAACACTGCGCTTCAATATTTTTACAATCTCCGAAAATGTTTGCTACATTACCCGATTACCCAAACTACTCGATTTCCGATTTTTCAAAAGTCGTTCTTAATTTAATATATTTTGAGACCTCAAAAATTAATATGGGAAGCACAAAAATATTTTTATACCCTCCACCATAGTATGGAGGGTATATTAGTTTTGTTTTTCCGTTTGTAACGCATCGAAATAATCATTTCCGACCCTATAAAGTATATATATTCTTGATCAGCGTAAAATTCTATGACGATATAGCCATGTCCGTCTGTCTGTCTGTTGTAATCACTCTAGCGTCTAAACGAATTGAGATAGATCGCCACAATTTTGCATAGAGTCGTGTTTCGTCTGCAGGCAGGTCAAGTTCGATGATGGGCTTTATCGGTCCACGTTTAGTCATAGCTCCCATATAAGGGTACCCCCAAATGTTCGGTATTTTGGGGTTCTTGAGCGCATTTTTCAACCGAATTCGCTGAAATTTAGTATATTGACTTCTTATTGGGTAGCAAATCTCTCCACTGAAAATTATAAATATGGGTTCATATTTTTGGATAGCCCCCATATAAGGTTATCCCTAATTTTGCGGTATTTTGGGGGGTTTGATCGCATTTTTCGACCGAATTCGCTGAAATTCGGTACTTTGAGTTCTTATTGGGTAGCAAATCTCTATACTAGAAATTATAAATATAGGTCAATTTTTTCGGGTAGCCCCCATATAAGAGTACCCCCCAATTTTCGGTATTTTAGGGTTCTTGAGCGCGGTTTTCAACCGAATTCGCTGAAATTTGGTAAATGGGGTTCTTATTGGGTAACAAATTTCCCCACTAAAAATTATAAATATAGGTCCACTTTTTCTGATAGACCCCATATAAGGTTACCTCCCAATTTCCAGTTTTTGGGGGGTTTTGACCAGATTTTTGCACCGAATTGGCTGTAATTTAGTAATTTGAGTTCTTATTGGGTAGCAAATCTCTCCACAAAAAATTATAAATATAGGTCAATTTTTTCGGGTAGCCCCCATATAAGGGTACCCTCAATTTTCGATATTTTGAGATTCTTGAGCGCGTTTTTCTACCGAATTCGCTATTTCCTACACTATATAATCAATATTGGTCCCCCTTTAGGCATAGGTTCTATGAGTATGATCTTATGAGTTGTAATCTTAATTACAGTAGTTTGAGGATTCGATACTCTACCATGCGTTATTAGTATCAGTCCACTTTTTCGATCTTACAAATTTTAGGAAAAATCCCCATTAAAAATAGCTGAAGTTTGTATTTGGTGTACATAATGGTTTACATAAATCGGTTTGTATAATTATCGGTATATGCCAACTCTTTGGTATGTTCCCTATATTTGCATTGCATGTATCTGTCAGTATAATTATGGTGGAGGGTATCCAAACTTCGGCCCGGCCGAACTTAACGCCTTTTCACTTGTTTTTTTTCACATCTCCTGTTTATTACAACAAAAACAATAATAATGATGCCCCTAGGAGTATTTTCCGAATGTAATGATTGAAGTTTAGTATTCTGAGTTTTTGGTGGGTAAACAACTTCGTCTTAGAATTTTTTAATAAGATTTTTTGATGTCCCTAGACACATTTTCAATCAAAATGGCAGAAATTAGGTATTGAGGGTTCGTTGTGTGTAAAGAAGAAAAAAGAAATCCATTATTTTTTCGGCAATTGGCAGTACTGATAGATTTCAGATTTATGCTCGTTGGAAGGGTGACATTTCGCAACAAAAAACCAGTAAGAACAGTTCAAAAGTCGGACAGGGCCGACTATATGATACCCTTCACCACATTGGGTACACACAAGAGATGCGAATATGTGCAATATGTACAATACCCTGTAGATAGAATAGACATAGCATCTTTGGGGACCATTGAAATGGAATCGGGCGAAATTAACTGTGTGTAGTACACAGATATTTAAACTAAATTAAAACAGCCCATACACATACCATTCTGAAATTTATGAAAAATTGTATCTCGACACAAAATCCAGTACACATTATTGTAGGTTTCAAATGGTACGTCATGCACTAATTCGTCCTAATCGGACAAACTTCAGATATTTGGTACACCATTTAATAAAATCGGATAAAGATATTTTTTGAGCCTATATCTAAACTTGAAACTACTTCAATCCAATACGTTATGCTATATTTCACGTAAAGCGAACAGAAATAGGCTTCTCCATTTGCATAAAATGGGACAAAAATATATTTGGGACCTATATCTACATCTGAACCGATATGAACACAAAATATCGTGCAAATAGAACAGGATCTATGATGCACCATTAACATAAAATGGGACTAAAGTAAATCTGAGCCGATTACAACAAAACTTCACGCTATGCTAAATTTTGTCGCAATCGGAAAAACTTCGCATACATCAATCTGGACCTAAATCTGAGCCGATTTTAACAAAACTTGGCATATATCAATCTAGACAATACTCTGTGCAAAACTTCGTCTCAATTGGGCCAATATTGGGAGTTTAGTGCACCATTTTCAAAAAATTGGACGAGCTATATCTTAATCTGAACCGATTTCAACAAAACTTCGCCTTTAACAATCTGGACCTAATTCTGTACTCTGTGCAGTAAAGAATTAGTATGGTGTTCCACTTACATAAAATTGGACGAAACTATATATCGGACGAACTATATCTAAATCTGAACCGATTTTCTCCAATTGCAATAGGGTTAATCCTTGCCCAAATAAGCGACATGTGCCAAATTTCATCTAAATTGGATCATAAATGTACTTTGTTCTATCTCGAAATCGACCTAAAACCTTTTACAATTGACCAGAAACGGCCAAAATTGTCAAATAGGAGAGAAATCATCATTTTAAAGTGGGATACAATAGGACATATACAAATAGTTCTATATTATTTCCATTAATTGTCTTTGAAATAATCCTTTAATATGATTCGAAATTTCATATATAAGACCAAACGTTCTTCTATTGACAAATATGCGGTGGAATAACCTATATACAGGCTATACCTATGTAACGAATCTAACGTCCCATCCCATCTAACGCCAAAGTTACTACAGGTAGAGGCATCTACGGAGATTTTGTCTCTCTTTAAAAAACTCTAAAAATATTTAACTATTATTAATTCATCGTATGATTTTGTTACGAGATTTTATAATTAAATATCAGAAGACAATAATTAGACAAAAAAAAAATCAAAAAAGGCTCCACTAATTCTGCAACTTCCCGATCGACCTGTCTTATACGTTATAGTATAAATTGTATGTGTACTTCTAATGTATACAGAAAATGGTGTAGGGTATCATATATTCGGCCCTTTTCGGCTTTGGGCTTTCGGATACTGGATTTCAAGTTGATTATGCACATTATCAACTACCACAATTCACCTTCAGTTTCAAATCACATATCCACAGGCAAAAGAAACCCTGTCGTAAAATGCAGAAATGCAATTATTTTTTGCTTCTTTGATTTGTCAAAATTATGTCATTATATATGTACTGTCAGTAACAGCTCGCAATTTGGGTGTGTTGTTTTTTTTTCATACTCTGCTCCTATATTTTGCATATCTTGACAATATGAAAGGGAACCATGAATTGCAGCATATTATGATTACCACCACGGTCGTCATCATTTAGTCAGTCAGTCACATCAGTTGCAATTATGGCAGTTGACAACTCAGTTCAACTCAATACGAAATTATGTCACAACCGATGATTGTGATGACGATGTTCAGAATGGTGATTCGTTTCATAAACTATTTTGATGATGTTTTCTCGTTTTTGAAATGATGAATTAGCCAGTCATAACTATGACAGACAGACATACTGCCATACACAATCACAGTATGGGAGCAATCATAAAAGATGATTGTTTATGAAGGATTGATGTTAAAGGACATCATCGAAAATTGTTAAATCGTATGGAAAATTATTTTTTGGAAAAAAGGAAGAGGTCATTTAAAAATCAGAATTAGAAGAATGGTAATGTTGATCGAAAAAATATATATTAGACCTAGACCAATGTGTACCTCTTCCAAATATTGGGCTTGAAGCCTATGTTTCTTTAGAACAAATCCTTTTAAGACAATTTGAAGACGATTACATATGTAAATAAATACAAATCGTACGATAACTCTCGGAGGGAGCAATAGATTTCCTCCAAACTCCGTACATCGTAATATTTATTTCAAACCTAAATCTAGTTCTGAAATGGAGAATATCGGTCCAATCCTTCTAGTAGTTACATTTTCTAAATTGTATATGAAGCAAATAGAATATCCAAGTGTCAACCAAACTTTGCACATCATAATATTTTTAAAAATACTAGATACAATGCGAAGATGGGGTTAATCGGCCCACTACAAAGTGTCAATCTTTTTAAACATTTGTTAACCCAATATTATGCGAATGGAATGTTCGATTGGATCCGTGCGAATATTAAACCCACTTGTTAATTCTACTGGTACCTCCCCCACCAACGGGTAAACATTTTAAAATTTTATTTGAATCGAAAGGAGTAACTGATTTGATCCATGGATTACACATAGTAATAATATACAAAACCCACATTATATCTGAAGATGGGGTTTACTTCTTCTGGTGCCCCGTCACAGATGGTCAACTCTTTGATAAAAACATATACATTATATAAAACGAAGACTCATAAAAATATGAATATAATTTACACAGTGTGTGATCATAAAATATTTAAGAGCCTAACATAAAAATATTTCCATAGATAGAAAAATATTTCCATGATGCGTGTAAGTGATAATGCTTCTGTGAGCTACTAGGCTGCATCAGTAATAAAGGCAATGCCCAACTGATAATGTGCTCAGCAAGGACAAGCATGTAGTTCTAGTGATAAGTGCACAGAATAAAATACTCTAAGAGCACTTAAGTGAATTTATATTTTCACAAAAATCAGAAGCGATTTAACATCTTATCAGTGTACTTCTCAAACAGACAAGATTAAATTTTCTATACTCGCAATATTCTTAGAAGATTTTAGATGTTTTTCAGCAGATTTTTAGTGGAGTCCTCAAAGTCGAGAAATCGTTACTTTAACTTTGTATTTGGCATATCACACATATTTGGCCCAATTACGAGTCCTACTGAAATTGGGGAAAATCTGCTCAGATTTAAATATAGCTCCCAGGTTTAGATACAGCTTCGATTTCATGTAACTGTTGCACCAAACCCCCAATGTTTTGCAGATTGCTACAAATTTTGAATTGTGTCTAGATTGATGTGTGCCAAGTTTCGTGAAATTTGGTTCAAATTTATATGTAGCTCCCATATATATTTTCGTACGATTTTTTTGTAAATGGTGCACCAAAGTCCCCATATTTCTTTTTGATCTTACTTAGCTGGCTTGTGACAGAAATTTCTTTCCATAAGCCTAGCTAAAAAAGATTTCCGGGAGTGTCTGTCTTTTGCGCAGTTTTTCCAATTTTAAAGATCATGTTCGGCAATGTTGTCTTCCACTTGGTCTTTCCATCTTATTCGTGGCCTTCTCCTACTGCGCGAACCATCAGCTGGTTCGCTTTTATATGCCTTTTGAGGTGGGGCATATTCATCCATTCCCACAACATGAACTAGCCAACGTAATCGCTGCAGCTCCATATGTCTGACAATGCCGATGTCCATCAACGCAGATCCGACCATAGATCTATCGGCGAATTTTTCTCTCAAACATTCCAAGTGCTGCCTCATATGTTTGCATAACTACCTATGCTTCAGGTCCATATAACAGCACGGGTATTATCAGCATCTTGTAGAGTATGAGTTTGGTCTGGCGGGAGGTGACCTTGCTTTTGAGTTGCATACGCAGGCCATAGTAGCATCTGTTGGCCAACACAATCCTTCTCCTCATTCTCATTCGTTTTGTTTATGGCGGTACCAAGGTATATGACATCTTTAACTACCTCGAAGCTGTAGTTCTATAGTCGCACAGTTAGTCCGAGCCTACTGGACGTCTTGCGCGTTGATACCATCAGCTTGGACTTCTCGCCGTTTACTGCCAGACCCACTTTGGCAGACTCCTTCTCGATTTGTTCAAAGGTGGCTATTACCGCTCTCAGTGTTCGACCCATTATATCGATGTCATCGGCGTACGCGAGTAACATGTGTTGTTTTGTGTACAGAGTGTCATTTCTGGTCACTTTTGCCTCTCGTATGACCTTTTTGTTAAAAACGTCATCCTGAATCCTCGTTCGGTATTAAATGGCTTCGAGAGGTCCTTTTCGATTTTAACTGCTGACTTGTGCCAGTTAAAGTTATCCTGCATAGCCGTATTAATTTTGTAGGAATGTCAAACGCAGACATGGCCTTAAACAACTCTGAGCAGACAAGGCTGTCGAATGCGGCCTTGTAGTCGACGAATGGCTGGAATGTGTTGGTGTGTTTTTCATGGGTCTTTTCCAGGGTTTGGCGCAGAGTGAAAATCTAGTCAATGGTAATTTGTCAGGTCTGGTATAATCCAATAATATAATTGACCATTGGAATAAATCATAGAGGAATAAATCCCCTTATATGCGATGTGAAGGAGACTCATTCCTCTATTTGTTGGCACATGTCGTCTTGTCCCCTTTTTTGCACGGGACACAGGATTCCTATAGCCACATGCATTCCTATAGCCAAATTGTACTAATCAGCTGGCGCATGCTCCTGACCAGCACCTGACCACCAGTCTTGAATAGTTCGGCTGATAACCCATTGGCACCTGCTGCTTTATTATTCTTCAGCCGATTGATTGATATTATGACCTCATCTTGGCTAGGTGGTATAAACTCTCATCTATTATTGACTCCACTATTTGATATCAGAAGTTTTTCTACATGCTCCATCCAGATCCTCAACACGATCTCAATATCTGTCACCAGGTTTCCGTCTTCATCTCTAAAAGGTGGATGTGTCAAAGCCTTCGGTTTGGCATTTTACTCGTTGGTAAAATTTCCGGACTTCATTCCGATTCATGTACATCTCGATTTGCTCATGCTCACGTTTTTTCTTGTTTTTTATACCCTTCACAACACTGTGGTACAGGGTATTATGTCTTTGTGCATATGTTTGTAACAGGCAAAAGGAAACGAGATAGACACACGGTTCCTTTTGAGAATATGCATGGAATCACTTTTTAAGTCGATTTATGCATGTCCGTCCGTCCATGTATTTTTGTTAACAAACTACAGGTCGCATTTGTGATCCGATTTGGATGAAATTTGGCACAGCTCATTTATTTGGCCCAAGGACAAACCCTATTGAAATTGGGAAAAATCGGTTCAGATTTAGATATAGCTCCCATATATATTTTCATCCGATTTTAGTTAAATAGTGCACCAAAGTCCCTATAAAACCTTCGATTTGCACGAAATTTAGCACAGCGTACTGAATTAAGTCTAGAACGATGTGTGTTTAATTTCGTGAATATCGGCTCAGATTTAGATATAGCTCCCATATATATTTTTGTCCCATTTTAGGTAAAAAGTGCTCCAAAGTCCCTATAGATCGTTCGGGTTGCATGAAATTTGGCACAGGGTACTGAATTAAGTCTAGAGCGAGCTGTGTTAAATTTCGTGAAAATCGGTTCAGATTTAGATATAGCTTCCATATATATTTTCATCCGATTTTAGTTAAATAGTGCACCAAAGTCCCTATAAATCCTTCGATTTGCACGAAATTTAGGATTGCTTTCTGAATAAAGTCTACAACGTCTGAATAAAGTCTCACGATTTTAAATTTCGTGAAATTCGGCTCAGATTTAGATATAGCTCTCATATATATTTTCGTCAGTGTTTGTATAAATGGTGCACCAAAGTCCCTATATATCCTTCCATTTGCACGAAATTTGGATTTATATGTAAATGAAGAACTAAAAATGTGGCCGAACATGTGACAAGTTTCGATGAAATCGGTTTAGATTTCGATATTTTGATTTAAATTTATTTACATAATTTTGTCCCATTGTAAGAAGCAACCCCATATCTGACCAAAATTTTGTATAGGTTGCGGAATGACATGTTTAATTTCATGTTAATGGTCCTTCAAAAATGCGACGTCTTGTAGGATCCCATCTGTTGAATATACCCAAAGTGGTGAAGGGTATCATATAGTCGGCCCCGTCCGACTTTACTTCTTTCCTTACTGGTTTTCTTCTAAAAATACGATTCTCCTCTCTCCTTTTCTTTTGATAATTCTCCATCACATTACGTATTGCTACTCTCTGATGGGTTGCCCTGTACGCTGCGTTTTTCATATGAGTAGCATTACGACACTCCTGATCGTACCACACGTTTCTTGATGGTGGTCTTTGCTTTTGCTGCAGTTTGTAGGGAGTGAGCAATTCTTTGCCATTATGCTTCTATATTATTATCGGCACAAGGAGTGCTTTCGTCAAGCAGGTGTTTAAGTTGAGCGTGGTTGGCTTCAGCTACCTGTTGTGTTTGCAGCTTTTCGACGTCGAGTTTCCGATTTACATTAGATCTCACCTTTGCTGCTACATTAAGACGAGTGCAAACCATTGCTGCTACAAGGTAGTGGTCCGAACGTCTAAAACACTGGATGAATGCCTTCCGTCTATCATAACATGATCGATTTAATTTCTCGTTGTGTGGTCGGGAGGTGGCCTTGTGTATATTGTGATGCCTGAATCTGGGACTGCTACCTACAATGTTTTTGCTGTCGCGAAGTCAATCAGTCTCCGTTGATGTTGTCGGATGATTCTTTATGCAGACTGAATTCTCCGAAGGCGGGCCAAAAATATTTTCCCTTCCGATTTTTTGCATTAAAGTCTACTAGCATAAAAATTGTCCTTCAAGAAATGCATCGCACGTACACCAAGGCAGAGGTAGTCACGACACAGTGAAGACCGATATTGTTATTTTTCCGAAAAAAAAACTATTATGTTTCCCGCTGCAGGTTGTGTGTAAAAAACATCAATAAATTCTTCAAAAAAATTTCAAGGAACCCAATTGGAATTATTTGTTCAGAATATCCCAATTAGAATTCTATAGATATAGGTCTTCCAATTAGAGTTATGTGTTCAAAAAGCCTTTTCTATATAAAATGCCTCCGATTGGAATGAAAATATATCATGTTGGTCATCTGTGGATATAAGACCTTCCACTGGAATTTTATGTATAGAAATTTTCAAATTCGTCATATATGGTTGGAAGGCTTGAAATAGGTCTTCAATGTATAAAAATCCTTCTATGCTTAGAAAGCCTTTAATTTGAATTCTAGGCCTCCTGTTGCTATGCTGTGGATAGAAGGCCTCCATTTGGAATTCTATGTATTGGAGGTTTACAATTGGCTTTATATGGATGCAGACCTCCAATTGACCATTTACGGTCAAAATTGGTCTTGAAATGATAAAATTGAGAAATATTGCCTATTCATGGTAAGAAGACTTCCAATTTCAATTTATCTTATGTGACTAGGAGACCTAAAAGGCTTCTAACAAAGAGGCATATAAATCAAAACTATGCATATTTTTAGAGATTGATAATTTAGCATTTTGTATTTTATGAATAAGTCCACATTTCTTGCTGCGAGGATAGCGCTTTACAGCCATTGTTAATAATATTTGTTCATACTATTGTACGCATTCGTTAAAAGTATGAATCAATATATCCAAGAGAAGTATCATATTTCTCCCACAAAGTCGTGTAACATAATTTACAATCAAACACCCCATTTTAGCCTATGTGAAATTGATTGGTTAATCTCGTTTTAACTATAACAAAAATAAGATAACCCATGGATTATCCGCAGAATAGATGAAATTGTTAAGATTTCATGTTTATTTTGATTAGTGCTTTTCTCCTCTTAAGCTTTTAAAGGATTTCTTCCTTTTTGCACTCTATTTCTCTCTTTTCTCTCCCCAAATCGTGACAATCGTTTATCCTTTTTTATTTAGTTTTATTATTTTGATTTGTTAAATGAATCTCTTGAAATGTTTTGTCATTGTTGTTGTTGCTGCTGCTGATACTTTTGTACGAGCATTGCTTTTGGGGTCGTTTTCTTTCTTTTGTTATTGCTTCCTTTAGTTTTCTCTGGGAGTTTCCCCATCCGCCCCATCTTTAACAAATAATGGTTATTGTTATTTTTGTTGTATATTTGCTTTTGCTTTTCCTTTATTTTATTTAGTTGAGGGATTTGACGGAGTGCGGGGTGTCATTGGTATAGGACGGCATGGAGTAATAAAAGTTTGTTATGCTATCCTTTTAACCGACAAACCAAACATTCATTCAATGTGACAATTTGAAATTCTTGCCATTGTTATTGTGGGTCGGATTTCATTACTTTCGGTTGGAGGTTGTCGTATGTTTGTGTGTATGTGTTGGGTTTTGTTTAACTTATTGTTAGCTGTCCAATTGTCTACCGATTCGGGTTAGTATTTGTGAGGCCTGCAAAGATTTGTATTTTTATTGCAGTTGTATTCCAATAGCGATTTACGTGAAATTGTTTAATAATGAAATTTTATTTGGGTATATTTATATCAGTAGGGAACAAATGTGAATTTTTGGAATTAGAAAGGTAACATGTAGGTGGCTTGGAAATTATGACACTTAAGTACTCGATACTATTGCTTTTAATAAGTTCGGTAGGGTTCATTTTACATTTCAAAATTATTTTTTCTATGAAAAAAATTATTTTGGGGCTAGATCTAGACCAAGAAGCATATCGATAAAATATGAATATCATTCACATTGATGCACCCCACCCATCGTCGCTGAAGAGCATCAGCGAACGTCTGAATTGCGTTCAGAATGGTGGAGTCGACACGAACACGGATTGATGACAATGTACCGAACGTGTGACTTCCACGTGGAAAAGGCCCCCCCACACCATGCCTAATTATACCCTTCACCACACTGTGGTACAGGGTATTATGTCTTTGTGTATATGTTTGTAACAGCAAAAATAATCGAGATAGACCCATGGTTCCTTTTGAGAATATGCATAGAATCACTTTCTGAGTCGATGTATGCATGTCCGTCCGTCTGTCCATGTTAAATTGTAAACAAAGTACAGGTCGCATTTATGATCCGAATTGGATGAAATTTGGCACAGCGTATTTGTTTGGCCCAAGGACGAACCCTATTGAAATTGGGAAAAATCGGTTCAGATTTAGATATAGCTCCCATATATATTTTCGTCCGATTTAAGGTAAATGGTGCACCAAAGTCCCTATATATCTTTCGATTTGCACGAAATTTGGCACAGCATACTAAATTAAGTCTAGAATGATGTGTGCAAATTTTCGTGAAAATCGGTTCAGATTTAGATATAGCTCCCATATATAGCTTCGCCCGATTTTAGGTAAATGATTTGCACGAAATTTGGCACAGAGTAATGAATAAAATCGAGAATGATGTCTGCCAAGTTTCGTAAAAATCGGTTCAGATTTAGATATAGCTTCCATATAATTTTTCATCCGATTTAAGGTAATTGGTGCACCAAAGACCCTATATGTCTTTCGTATTAAGACTGAATTAAGTCTAGAATGATGTTGCTAAACTTCGTGAAAAGATCCACAGCTAGGCCGATTGACACAACGTAATGATGTAATATAAATTAGTCTCTGGCAAGTTTCCCTGAAATCGGTTCAGATATAGATATATAACAAAAACGCGTCGTCTGTTAGGGTACATATGTAGAATATACCCAAAGTGGTGAAGGGTATCATATAGTCGGCCCAGTCCGACTTTACTACTTTCCTTACTGGTTTTTTTCTGCAAAACTGACTACGGAATATTTGTGGGAATAGGCGTTGGAACTAATCTATAAATTTTGCACACCACATTATGCTACAGCACACGGAAATGTGAGTTTTATGTTTGCTTTAAATCGATTCACCTACGCAACTATGTTGCCAGAGTCAAGACTTTGTAACGCCGCGAAATATTGGCCCTAGACCCACCTTTTAGTATACCGATCGTCATATTAAGAAGACCCCTATTGTTTTTGGATAATGATCGGTAAACATTTGTAGGTTGAAATGGACCAAAAACCTTATTTGTGTATGTATTTTTAATCACACTAGAGGCCACAAAGACGACTCGAACACCATGAAAATTTGCACGGAAAAGTAGATCTGATAATGGAATTATTAGCGGGACAAATTAGATCATTGTGTGAAAAAACCAAAATTTGTATTTTTTGTCGTATTTATTTATTCCTGAAAAACTTAGATAGAAGACGTTGACAGCGTATCCAAGAAATGTTGCCGATCTTTAAATTAATACCAATTATAGATGCAAAAGTTATACTAATACCGTCGGAAAATTCAGCCTTCATGAAGAAACATCCGACAACGGCATGAGGTTGATTGACTTCGCGGCAGTAAAAAACGTGGTAGTTAGCAGCACCAGATTCAAGCATCTCGATATACACAAGAAATCAAATTGATCATGTTGTGATAGACGGAAGGCATTCATCCAGTGTTTTAGACGCCCGATCGATCCGAGGAGCGAATATCGATTCGGACCATTACCTTGTGGCAGCCAAGGTAGCAGCAAAGGTGCGATCTACACAACACGGAAACTCGACGTCGAAAAGCTGCAAACACAACAGGTAGCCGAGGGTGAACTCCGCTGAACTTACCCATCTGCTTGAAGAAAGCACTTCTTGTCCCGATAATAGTATACAAGCACAATGGCAAAGAATTGCCCACTCCCTACAAACTGCAGCAAAAGCAACACTTGGGTACCAAAAACCACCACCAAGATGGTACGATCCTCCAGGAGTGTCCGGCAACGCTACTGATGTGAAAAATGCAGGGTATAGGGCAACCCAGCAGACAGTAGCAACACGTAACGTGAGAAAAAGAACAA